>NC_061826.1:22561373-22576373 GCF_019202785.1 Penaeus chinensis | reverse complement strand
TTCGTAGGTGTTTCAATCGTTCACGCCTTGTCATATTTACATCTGAGTCCCAAGCTCGTGCACTATCTACCCTGACTAATCTCAGTGGCAAACTTTTTCCTGCCTAGCCTTAATACTTATGCTGGAACTATTTCTGTCTCCCCAAATTATTGTCCTCTCTACGACAAGGACTGGTCTGACTGTGAAAACGACTTGCACATATGCCATGTCGACTATAATGTAGTAGGAGTTCAATGTTATGCTATTCCTCCCAGAGGCCAACATAAGCCCTACACAATATTGCCTAGATTAGCTTCCACAGACATGATCGTTCCCATGAAGTTTATATTGGTGGAGTGTCCTGCCCTGTCTGACCATATCGACCCCTTCCCTGTCAATATCAGAAATGAAGTTTTGGCCACCCAGCCAAAAATTGTCGCTCCACAGCCCGCTACCCTCTATGTGCCCAACTTGGTCATAACCATTCAAATTGCTTCACTCAATCACGCACATGTGCCAATTGTGGTGGCTCCCATAAGGTATTTTATGGGAGCAGAGCTGTCTACAAGCTCGAGTCTGGGGTAGCAGTTCTCAGATTCAAACTAGGCCTCATTCTGCTTGAAGTCAGACAAGAAGCATGCCGATGAGGTTTTTTCTCTTTCTATTTATTCCAAATCAAAACTGTACTTCATTCCACTTCCCTCAACTTCTCAAGAAGTCTCAGCATATCCCCCAGTACCTTTTCCCTCTACCTCGATCCATCCTATCTCTACTCTCCCTCTCCCCTAGTCAAATTCCTTTTCCAGTCTAAATACAGATACTCTAGTCTCGACCACTTCCCCGGTGCCTACTCCTCCTTTTTCTCACTCTACCTGTCTGGCCAGACAATCTAAACATTCCACCCCATCTCCAACCGCATCCTCTCCTACACCCACCTCTCCTTCTACTCTTCGGACATCTATTCTCTCAGAGTGGTGAGATACCTTTATTGTCACGCCCTCCAACTATCAGGGGTGACCAATGAGGGCGGCGTGCCCATGGCATCGCTGCTGTACTGAATAGCCATGTTCTAACATTACTCATAATCTCTGACTGCCACTTTGACCCATACAAACACTACTTCGAGTCAAGGTCCCACTTAGACGCTGCCTCCCCCCAGGGGCCACCCTTCAGGGCCCCCTCTTGCCGGGCCAACTCGCTTTCCGGGTCTCTATTTCGACACAAGCGGGCCACTTTGAACCTCCGTCGACGCTACGCTACCATAAACATTTATCTCCATTTCATCTTTATTACATGGATCTTGGTGATGATCCCAACGACGGGTTTCTGGAGATGTAATTAGTGTTTAAGTCAAATGTCTTTATACGTGCCAAGACGCAAACTTATCGCCCAGCTGCGATCCGGCACCCGTACTGCGGCCATTGTTTTTACGACTCTATGTTTGATTGGGCATCTTACCAATTTGCGTAATATTTTTGCTGCGCATGTGCTCATCCCGGGGGTACCCTCTTCAACCTGAAAATCAGGTAGGATACTGACCGCTTTTCCTCCGGAAACTTTTTATGTCCCATATACCTAATAACCACGAGGTTGTCTTATCGGCCGATCAGTTGTCCCAAGATAAATTAACCCAATGCACTTGCACCAAGCATTGCTCTGCAAGCTTTGTCTGTTCCGTGACAGACTTGTCACCATTTCATAATTTCCACATACTGAAAGTAGTATCATTTCTGTGATTTCGCATAGTAGCTGATTTAATGTTGCAATTACTGTATAGTAGTGATTATATTGCCATATCTATGAATATTCTTTTTGGCAGTCAGATCGGTATTCATTTTCCTTGCTCGGCAACGCCATTTGCCACCCTCTCTTACTGTGACAACTTTTCAGTCCTTATAGTTACGCATAATGCTTATCTCTTGTCGAGTTTCTTAGACCTCCCTACGCAACCCCCCTCCAGAAACATTAAAAAATATCCAAAACTTCATTAATATGACTTAAGAGAATGCTTCAATCCCTCTCCCACCGTCTATTCCTATTTACTCTACATACAAAGTATTTGCCGATATCCATCCTCCTCCTCATCAAGTTCCCCCTACCCCTCTTCCTCCCACTCTCCCAAAGAAACACCCTATCCTGTCTTCCTCCATGTGCATCACCATTTCCTCTTTTTCCTCCATTCTCCACTCCCACCTACATGCTCACGTCCTGACATTCTTCCAGATACTTCACCACCTTCCCCTGTTCCCTAATTTTCTGGATTCTTTTCCTACTTCTACACCTACCATTCAACCTGTATTACCCTTTGATTGCTTCATAATTTCTCTTTCCCATTTTTCTCCCTTCCTCAGACACATACTCTCCATTTGATCTGATCGCCTAATACCTTTAACTCCTTCATTAACAAATCCCCACCGTATTCCATTTGTTCGCCGTCCATACCCTTCTATAACCTTTGACATCTAACACATATTATCCTGAACATTTCCACTCTTTTCGCCACAATACTTTACCATGGTGCTATATGACCTTTGATATGTGGCACATTTAACCATTATATATATATATATATATATATATATATATATATATATACACGCATATACATATACATATACATATAAATATAAATATATATATATTTTTATATACATACACTAATGTATATATATATACATACATACATATATACATATATATATATATACATATATATTTGTCTATATATATACACACACACACACACACATACCTATATATACACACACAATCACATATATATATATATATATATATACATATATATATATATTACACTATATATTTAATATATATATATATATATATATATATATATATTACATTATATATTTTATATATATATATATATATATATATATATATATATATATGTGTGTGTGTCAAGGTTCAATTTAACCCATTGCCGACGGGCATGGCATGTAAACGTACATGCCATGCCCACTGTGAGTTTACTTGTTTAATTGTTTTAACATATAGATGGATACACTTGTACTAAGTCACCAGTGAGCCAGTTATAGCAATTCCCATCGATTCTTTCTTTTCTTTGTTTGTTGGATTTCTTGGATATCAACCGGCGGTATGTGGCCAAGGTTATTAAGCCAATGGATCCTTTTAATTCTATCAATCTATATAATGTCATAAAGTTTTGTCTCCCTTAGAAAAGCGATTACTTTATGTATTATTTTTTCATTATTATTTTTTCATTGTCTGATAAAAGGTTTGTAAAGGGTATGTTTTTTTTTTTTATTCTGCAACACCACCTACTCTCTTCTTTCTTTCCTGTGGGACATGTCCCACGGTTCAATTGTTGTTTTATGTTTGCTGGTAATGTCTAGGTTGGTCCACTTACTTTGCCACATATGTATTTTTGCTTTTATAAGTGACGCAAAATACCTTAGATTTGTATGAACCATGTTAATGTCCAGGTCGCCAGTTGACCCGGCTAATTTGTCAGCCTGTTCATTGCCATGGATACCAGAGTGGCCTGGTACCGATTTTGGCTTGATTGATTTGTTGTCATCATGTAGCTTACGAATGATATTACCCAGCAGTTCATGTTTATGTTGTTTCTAAGGATTTAATAGCTTTCAGTGAACTTAATGAATCGGAAAAAAATAACTACTCTATCGTGGGTCGTCGATGGTGCAAAATCTATAAGAAAGATAGATGTATAATTGGGCAGTATGAATTTTAGTTCACATTCAGTTGACCATACACCTGCACCCAAACACCCATCTTGGCGCCGTCGGTATATATATGAAAACAAGAATCTCTCTGAACCTCTGGTGTACCTCCACCTCCGGCGCCATGGCCTTGGCTGATGGAAGCCAGTCTTCCATGATAGAAAAGTTGGCAAAGGGCCTAGTGCCTCCATTGCCATTAGGGTGGCTCGGGTCTCGAGCCACCTTAGCGTCTAAGTCGGAGGGGAGGTACTCCTGACTCCCCCTCAAGACGCTCGATCCGAGTGCATTTTAGGGCTCCAAGACACACACGCAAACAAGCATTCTGCACAGCATCCAAACCTTTCAAACTTATTTTCGATGCCGAGCCATACACGATTGACCCATAATCTACTTTAGACCTAATCAGGGCTGGTAAGATGTCATTAATCATACATAAACATAATGTTGGTGACAAGACACTTCCTTGTGGCACCCCGTTTTCTATATCTAAAATTACTGAAATCAAATAATCTTTTTTGGCACTTGCCTCTTGAATATGACTGTCGTTTTCCTAGTTGATCGAGTTTGGCGTTCCTTTCGGAAACCGCACTACTTGTCAGCTAGCAAATTTCTGGAATTTAAAAAATGCAATAGCCTACTGTTAACAATAAGCAACTTGTCAATGCGATTGGGTGGTAGATGGCAGATCTGGGATTACCCCCTCCTTTTGGTATGGGAATCATGTGGGCGAAGTGCCATGAGAAAAGTGTGGCTTTTCCAAATTTCATTATACATTTCTAGCAACTTAATCATGGCATCATGATTAAGATGCTTTATCATCTCATATCGAATCTCATCGGGGCCTGGGGATGTTCCTCTACAGGCTTCTAGGGCTCGGACAAGCTCATCCATTATTAGATCTTTATTGTAATCAAAGTCATCTCCTGTGGCAAAATAAATAGATTGCATCTCAGCCGCTTCCTTGATGGTCAGGAATGCAGGATGGTAATTTGCGTAGCTGCTTGTATGAGACAACTACCTGGCGAGTGCATTAGCAATGTCTCTAGGTGAATCCAAATTGATACCCTCTTCAATGATGTTAATTTTGAAAGATTATTTTTTTTCTATTGATTTTATTGATAGTGGACCAAACCTCTGATGTTTTTGTATTGCTGTTAATTGTAGAAACAAAGCTTCGACAGGAGTCTCTTTTTGCTTGTCGAATTACTCTACGAGCCTAGCTCTTGCTTGTTTGTAATTGCAAAAGTTCACATTTGTGATGTTATTTTTGAAAAGCCTGTAGGCCTTATTGCGTCGGCACAGCGCCCTGCGGCAATCTGGTGGCAAAGGGAACTCTATGCTTAACACTATCTGTCGAAGTTTTAGGAATCGATAGCAATGCTGCTTCTTATATTCGAATTCTGAATATTGTTTACTTTATCATCAGTGGTTTCTCCAACAAGTTCAAGCTTGACGCTCCTTGTGAAGGCGACCCAGTCTGCTCTTTTTAATTTAGATGCTGAAGGCGTTTTCTCTGTGTCGCATGAATATTCAATCAAAATAGGAAGATGATCGTTTCCCAACGAATCGTCAATGGTGTGCCACAGGCACTTGGCTGTTATTGATGAAGAGACCAGTGATATGTCTATAAAGCTCAAATTACCGGTATTATCGTCCACCCGCGTCAGACTACCATCGTTCATAAGGACCAGATCAGACTCATTAATTAACTTAACTACTTGCTCACATCTACCATCCACCCGCAGGGAACCCCATAACGTATGCTGAGCATTAAAATCACCTAAATTTACTTAAATTTGTGGCCGACTATCCTGAAGAGCAAATAGCTCATCATAGATTATCACATTATCAGGTAGACAATAAACTAAATATATAGTCAGATACGTGCCATTAATATTTACTTTGCATGCGACAAACTCCAAAATAGAATAAATAGTCACTTCAGTGAAAGGGAGGCTTTGGTGGATGTACATGGCGACTCCGCCTCCACCCCTACCCTCACGATCCTTCCGACATAAATGGTAGTTCCTCAGCGAAACGACCTCGTCAGAGACGAGGTGTGTTAAATGCGTTTCTTGGAGAACTATAATATCGGGAGCATAGGACGAGGCTAATAATTTAAGGTGATTGACTTTAGATCTAAGACTTCGATCGTTCCATTGTATGATGGTTGACGCGAAGATTACGTTTTATGGGGTTTGGAAGTGCCTCTCCCTCGCTTCCCGGGGACCTCTCTCGGGATGGTTTGAAGACAGAAGCCTCCATGTCCTCCATCTCCTGGCGAGGGAGACGACTGACAGACTGCGGACCTGCTTCTCTCTCGAGAAACCGATCGCGAGCTAGTCGGAGGCCTCACAGGAGTCGCCCGGATGGAAGGTGCGATCCGGACTGTGATTCGGTATCAGCCTCCTTAGGATGTTAATGCTGATTGATCTTCACTTACGCATTTTACATTCGCGAACCTTGCATTCTTGGTGGGGATTTTGAAAAGTGGTCTTCTAGGTTTGTCATTAGTAGGGGTTCCGTTGTTCATAGTCGAATTTGTCAGAGAGTGGTCATGAGAAGGGCTAGCCAGGGTATCATTCATCCTGGGTATCGAACCAGGTCCGACCCCTTGTCTCAAAGCCGTAGTCCTGAAGGGATCAAAACCTCATAACTTTTGGTATCAACCTAGCAGCAATAGCTAAGAGAGTAAGGCAGTTCACATACAGGACTTCACAAGAAACTCCGGTAGGCTCAGGAAAGTCACATTAAGGGGAAAAGAATTCAGAATAAAAGAAAAAGTGCGCCCATAGGACACCCCAGATAACAGTGTAGTAGAGAGCTACGGGTCTGAGGTGGGGTGCTGACTACGTCTACTGTAGCCTCGTGTCACCTGCAAAAGCAAAAACACTGAAAGTGCAGGTAAAGCACTAAAAAGTGCAAAAAGGATCTGTAATAACAGGTTTTTACTTTATTACAAATTAATTTATCGAACTCAGAAAAACTAATGGCAAGCTAGACGAGAGGCCCCGGGCTCAAGGGTAGCTCTTGTGGCACAAGACTTTTGTTTATTGCTACTGCTCTCTCATTAGAGTTTCATACACAAGGAGGGGGGGGGGTACCATCGATATTTATAGCACCAGTAAAATATATATTTTTCCCGCCAAGGAAAGGTGAAATCAGGTAATGTCTCAAGATATACTAATTGACTCCTTTGTGGCTAAGTACTAACAGAGCAATCTATGTACAGAGACATTTCACAAAAATATAAAAAATGAACACAGCATTTTCCCCGACGGCAATGGGTTAAGAACAAGAACGGTCAGACCAGTTGAAACGCACCAGAGGAAACATTTTACAGTATTTACTTACAAGGGCACAACAATACACTAGACAAAACAAGATATTTACAAAGCAGATGGTAGAGGATCCAGCGGAGCAGACGAGGTCACTTGATCTTGAACTTGAAAAGCTTTTCGGTTCAAGTGCATAATATTTGGAGTCATTAACACACCATCCTTCCTGGAATGACCCATTAATTCCTTCAGCAAATAAGACAGACATTGGCCATTACATATACGAGCTCTATGACAGCTCGTATATCCAGCTCTCCCGCATCCATAGCAAACTGATCACTCCATCCCTCCCTAACATCAGAACACCTGGCCCTGCACTTACCCCAGCTCAATCTTCTTCCACCCATACTCACGGATGGAATCTCAAAACAGCAAATTGGGCTCTCTTCAACACTAGTAGGCTTCCACTTACAACCCATCATCAGATGTAAATCGGCTCGAGGATGACTTCATCACCGCCAATCGTAATGCAGCTGATAGAAGCATCAAACTAACCAGTACCAACTTTCCTGCTCACAAGAACAATTAATTCAACAAGTCCAGGGGCGAGAACTAAAACACAGATTAAAAGTTTTGCAAATCTCTCTACTATGGAAATTTTCCCACAGTACTAGAGTCCCTTCGTACCTTATGACATCTTGCCAAGTGAGAGCTATCTGAAATCAAGTCTAAGGCCTAGTTATTTTGGTGTGAGGATATAACAGCACACGTGTTCTTGAGAAAAATGTGGGCAAACCTACACACTGCAATGACCTAAATCACGGCCTTCACTACACCTTATCCCAGCTCTGGAGATTAGAGGCTTGCTCTCTCTTTTGCTACAGATGTCCTCCTCACATCAATGTTAACAAAACTACAACTCTAGTCGCTTAAATCACAATCACACAAGCGATTTTTTCAGCAACTCGTTTGTGATGTGATCCGCCATTCGATCTTACCCTGTAGGCGATTTTCAAACTTGCTAGTCACACGGGCCGAACCAAACCATCGCCTATCCACTCGATTTCTGTGACAAACATGGAGTCCATCCTTGTGCGGCCTTCCTCGCAGGTTATTTGTCATCTTATGTAGAAATTGAGGCTCACCGATTACTAAAACGATGGAAGAGGGTTCATTGGTGGTTGCAGAGAAGAAACAGTTGTAGTGTGTTTCATAGTCTGCTGTTCGTTTGGAGGATAAATGTAGGCAAGCTCCCTTGAGAAACTTGGAAGCTGTGCGTATCTAAACAATGATGACATGACAGATACTTTCAAATGGATTCCCTTGTAAAAATAACAAACACTTCATAAATATAAGGATATAAAATGTAATATCTATTTAAAAAGCATATATACATGATTATTACTATTCCGACCAAGTAATAGATTTGCGAACTCGGAAGACAAGGGAAGTCTAGAAGATAAAGTTATCACCGACTTTTCGTTGAAATAACGTTCGTGTGTCCGCTGCTTTAAACAGCAACAAACAACCCATCTGACAATGAAAGTTTTCACACTACAAGACCTCTCAAGGGCAAAAGAGACTACTAGAGACCATCCCCAAGTATGAATAAAGTACCGTATTCCTTATTCCGGTACTTGGGCCCCTCAAGCAAGCTTGCTCTACTCAGAATTTCATTGCTTCATGCGAACAAGGAACCCTACCCAAAACCTGGGAAGATGCAAACATCCAGCTCATTCTCAACCTTTTCGCCCCATTTTTTACTGTATTAAGAATACTAGGGAACGTGATATTCTACACACATTACAGCACATCATACCGACCCTTAATCCAGATACATTGCCTAAGAATCGGGCACATGTAGAGCCCATCCTCCTTTCTCTGATAGAAGACAACGATAGATCTAGATGCAATACTTTACACCCCAGTATTGTAAATGTAGTACTGAATCTGTAATATATGAATCTGTAACATATGAATAGTGTTATATGTGTGATAACACTAACAGTATATAGGTAAGTTATACCATGGCAACACGTGCTCAGTAATTTACTCTATGTATGTATACCTGTCACTGACGAAATAACAATCTACAGTCACTGTTACGGTTAGCATTACATACACACACACACACACAGAGAGAGAGAGAGAGAGAGAGAGAGAGAGAGAGAGAGAGAGAGAGAGAGAGAGAGAGAGAGAGAGAGAAGAGAGAGAGAGAGAGAGATATCAATCCACAATTTTACCACCTGATTTTTAATACAGCTAATGGTAGGGCGTGTTCTTTCAGATCGATTTCATAACATTTAGTAAGGTCACTTTTAAATTTATAATCATGTAATTGGATTAAGGAAAATGTCGTGCGTATTCAAATATCAGTACCTTTTAATTTTCATTCTTGTGAGCAAGAAAAAAAGGCAGTGACCATCAGATATCAGTATAATGTAACACAACAGTAAAATGATATGTGTTTTATATATATATATATATAATATACATAATACACACACACACACACACACACATATACATATATATATATATATATATATATATATATATATATATATATATTTTTTTTTTTTTGTGTGTGTGTATACAGAGCAACGGGTATATATATGTATGTATGTATGCATACATACATACATAAATGCACATGCAAACACACACACACACAAACATACGTACACTGACATAAACACATTTAAACACACACACACACATGCACATACACATAGACCCACATGCATACACATTCATACACACACACACACATATATATATGTGAAATAAGTCTTTGTGTATATCTTATTCTTTTGCTGTAACTTTGTCCCATTATATGGGGTTGCTATGATCAGGTTCTGGCAGATATTTTTAACCACTGTATATATATATATATATATATATATATATATATATATATATATATATATATATATTTGTGTATGTGTGTGTGTGTTTGTGTAATATGATATATATATATATATATTTATATATATGTATATATAAATATATATGTAAATATATACATATACACAAATATTTGCGAGCATATCTATGTATATATATATATATATATATATATATATATATATATATATATATATATGCATATATATATGCATATATGCATATATATATATATATGCATATATATATATATATATATATATATATATATATATATATGCACGTGTGTATATATATATGTATATATATATATACATATATATATATATATATATATATATTTATACGTATGCATATACATACATATAAGTATAAGTATATTTGTATATATATGTATATATACATATATGTATATGTTTACATATACAAATATGTATGTTTACATATACATATATATATATATATACATATATAATATATATATATATATATATATATATATATATATATGCATATAGATGCATGTGTGCATAAACATATACGCATATATGTATATAAGTATATATATATATTTATATACATATACATATATGTTTATTCACACAGACACACACATATATACATAAATATACATGCTTAAGTCATGACCTCCTAGGGTCCTCCTCTACCCAGGAATGATTTGCAGAGAGACAATCTAAAGGGCAGAGTCATCCACAGGGAAACGAGCTGGATGCCCATATAGCTGAGTTGGCGATCCCGGATTATGCTAATCTTACGGTGTAGCCGTCGGTTGGACGCATGGGCCTGCCAACTGTACGCCAAGATCTGGAGAAGAAACTTGTTACAAAAGCATCAAGACAAGACTCCAAGGCCTAGATAACATCCATTTTTTTTTTTTTTGACAGCCATTCATTTCACCGCAGGACATAGGCCTCTCTCAATTCACTATTGAGAGGTTATATGGCAGACACCCACACACACACACACACACACACACACACACACACACACACACACACACACACACACACACACACACACACACACATATATATGCTTGATTGGATGCCCTTCCTAATCAACCACGGTTCGACGAGCTAACACGGGTGCCACGGCGGTGACTTCTACGACACATGCGTTTGATTTCTCAAGGCGATGTACCGTTTTCTTGGCCTCGATCTAGCAGTCAGAACACAGGCATTTTTACGACTGCCGCGGCAGGGAATTGAACTCGCACACACATGCATTTCCCCTTTATCTCTCCATTCCTTCCACTCTTCTTTACACTTCGCCAATCCTTCTTTAACATATATACAACGTTCCCATACGTGAATTAAGTGGGTGGTGGCAGCGTTTTCAAATCTATATACATATACAACGTTTCCATACGTGAATTAAATGGGTGGTGGCTCTTTGAAATCTAGCGAGTTGCTACACCCACCTACGAGTCAGCAAAAGAGGATGAAATAAATATTCTCAGCTGCTCTCCGGATGCGATACGGGTCAAGGATATTGATCTGAAAGGGATCACGGGCATTGTTCCGATAATTGCATTTAGCCTTCCAATATGTCTTGACCCATAGTTACCTTAAATCGCTAAAGCACCCCAATAATAAGAATTAAATGGCGGTGGCGAAGTAATCTCGTCTTGATGTGTAACCAAACAAGAAAAGGAAACCCATTTTAACCCTCACCGAGATTGATAATGTTCGCCTTACGTAAATATAACACAAAAAGAAAGTCCATTTCTCACGCTATATACATATGTAAAAGAAATAATCGTAAAGACTATAATCAAAATCTCAAAAATATTTACCAATGCATAATATAACAAAGGTCTAATAAGAATAACAGAAATTACTTCATTTCGTATACAATTAATAAGTTTGCGACCTCTTCTCATCTTTCAGGATGTTATAGCAGCCGTTCTTACATCCCTGATGCATCTTCATAATAAAAAGAATCATGAAATTCTTGTTGTACTCAATATTGTGACTTTCAAGCTTACACAAACACGCGTCGTAACAGGCGATAACACAAGTAAAAGAAAAATAATTGGCTTTAATTTTCTGCGTAAAAATATATGCGATAACCACTACCTCGTATGTTTGCACATTTTGTGCTTATACAACTAACAGCTTAATTATGTAATAGATTGAAAGGTTGCTGGTGTTAGTCTATTTAGAGAGCATTAATAGGGTTTTCAACGTGTCTGCGCGCGAGATCAAAGACGAGATTGGGTGTCTCATATTTCCGCCTGAACAGCTAATTATTTACCAACTAGGGTCAGTTATGTTTGCAAAACATAACTGACCCAAGGGCACTGCAATGTTTTTTTTCAAACGTGTTCCTGCCTCGTTTCTCATTTTTTACAATCTACAATGCAAACTAGGGAATCTGTTCAGCTTTCCCTTAAGATCCATATATATAACAAAATGCAGACGAGTGTAACCTTGCATAATACTGATATAAAAAGACCAGTGTAAACATCGATTATGGATCCTCCGTTTTATGATGATACAAGAAAAAGACGAATCACGACAGAAGGTATACTAGCTTTTCCTTACCCCCCCCCCCCCCCCTCCAGCTATACATGAAGAAAAGGACTATGCAATATTGTTGGTTACTGTAATTTCGTTTATCTAGCAAATATATTTTTGTCTTCTACAAGAGTGGGAAAATATATTTTAAAAGGACACAACTAACCTTACTGGAAGGCATAATTCAACCGAACTTTACTTCTCAATCTCCCCGCCATTATCTTTCTCACCTGTCTACAAATAGGCGGTAAGAGATGGAGCAAGGTTATTTTTAGGAGACGGTCAGCTCGCCTTCGGACTACGGTATTTACTTTATCGGGAAACGTGCATTCAGACACCAATTTTTAAGTAATACATGCATATATTTTCTTAAATCTCCCTATACAACCTGTATACTATTTTTATCTTCAAAAATCAAAACACTTGAATAAAAAAGGCTTGGATTAATTGTTAAGACATTTTCCCCCCTTAGAGCAACTGGCTCTTTATCAAAACAAAGAGCTTTTATAAAGTATAAAAATATAGATGTAAAATAATATAACTCGTTTGCCCATCTTTTTACAGAGCTTTTATAATTGTACGTGTATTGCACAAAGCTAAATTCGCCTAAAGCAGGGATTTTTGACCTGGGGTATAGTCACCCAAGGGAATAATAATGTACATATTACCTTCGATGCAATGGGTCTTAGCAGGCGAATTTCCAATTGACAATGTTTGATGCGTCTTTCATCACCTTTTCTCTAAGTTATTAACAACTATAAGTTGTTTTTCTTAATCGACACATTCACAAAAAATGCAGAATATAAAAAAATAAAGGTACTTTTCTTTTCTTGTTATGCGTCTACGTTAGATATTCTTGTTTTTTACATGGCAGTAAAGGGGTAAATGACGAGCAAGCCACCCGTCTAACCAGAATAGAGGACCAAAGAGGTGTGTTGCTAGCTGCAGGGCGCGGCGTGCAGCATCGCTCAACCTCCAGGACTCCTGTCTTCTGATAATACGGACGCCACGCACGGCAAAGACAGGTGGGAGAGTTCTCCCTGGTCCAAAATGGAATGAACCAGCGGTGGGTGCACCATCCCCTCTCACAGGTCTTGGTGCACCAGGATGGACTCCATGTTTGTCACAGAAATCGAGTGGATAGGCGATGGTTTGGTTCGGCCCGTGTGACTAGCAAGTTTGAAAATCGCCTACAGGGTAAGATCAAATGGCGGATCAATTCATAGATATTAATACAAAATGGAGAATCCTCTAGAATGATTGAGAAGGTATTAACTGTAACACAGGTTCCGGACATGCTAGCCAGACGTCGGGCATATATGTATGTGTGTATATATAAATGTAAATATATATATATATAATATATATATATATAATATATATATATATGCATATATATATATATTATATATATATATATATATATATGCATATATAAATAAATAAATATGTATATATATATATATATAATATATATATATATAATATATATATATATTATATATATATATATTATATATATATATATTATATTATTATTATTATCATTGATGCAAATAATTTCCATTTCTTTATTATCTTTATTATTGTTTTTAATATCATTACTATTATTGTTTGTATTATCTTTATCATTGTTGTTGTTATTATCATTATCATTATTATTATCATTGATGCAAATAATTTCCATTTCTTTATTATCTTTATTATTGTTTTTAATATCATTACTATTATTATTGTTATTGTTATTGTATTGTGTTCTTGTTATTATCATTATTGTTATTATTATTATTGTTATTATCATTGTTGTTGTTATTATCATTATTATTGTTATTGTTATGATTATCATTATTATTATTGTTATTGTTATGATTATCATTATTATTATTATCATTGATGCAAATAATTTCCATTTCTTTATTATCTTTATTATTGTTTTTAATATCATTACTATTATTATTATTATCATTGTCATTATTATCCTTACTATTATTATTATTATCATTAATTTATATTATCATTATTTTCATTATTATTATTATTATCATGATCATTGTCATTACTATTATTATTATTATCATTGTCATTATTATCCTTACTATTATTATTATTATTGTTATTATCATTGTTGTTGTTATTATCATTATCATTATTATTATCATTATTATTACTATTATCATTAATATTATTATTATTATCATTGTCATTATTATTATTACCATTATGTTATCATCATTACTGATATTACCATTATGTTATCAGTATTACTGTTATTATTATCATTATGATTATTAGTTTCATTATTATTGTTATTGTTATGATTATCATTATTATTATCATTATTATTGTTATTATTTTTGCTATTTTCATTATTACTATCATTATTTGCATTATTATTATCATTGTCATTATTATTATTATCATTATTATCCTTACTATTATTATTATTATTATCATTAATATTATTATTATTATTACTATTATTATTATTATTTTTATCATTATTATTATCATTGTCATTATTATCCTTACTATTATTATTATTATATTATCATTATTTTCATTATTATTATT
>NC_061826.1:22553873-22556373 GCF_019202785.1 Penaeus chinensis | reverse complement strand
AAACTCTTTTTTCTATTCATTATCATTATAATTATTTTCATTATTATTATTATAATAATTATCATTATCATTATTATTTTTATTATTATTATTATATTTGTTATTATTTTTTAAATTTTAATCATTATTATCATTATTCTTGTTATCATTATTACTATTATTATTATTGTTATTATCATTACTATTATTATTGTTATTACTTATATTCTTATTGTTATTATTTTTGCTATTTTCATTATTACTATCATTATTTGCATTATTATTATCATTGATGCAAATAATTTCCATTTCTTTATTATCTTTATTATTGTTTTTAATATCATTACTATTATTGTTTGTATTATCTTTATCATTGTTGTTGTTATTATCATTAGTATTATTACCATTATCGTTATTATTAGCATTATTATTATTATTATTATCATGATCATTGTCATTACTATTATTATTAATGTGATTATGACTATTAGTCTTATCATTAACATTTCAATATCATTGATATTTCTAGTATTATTATCATTATTATCATGGACATTATTATTATAACTACCCTTATAATTGTTATTATCATTGTTGTTGTTATTTTTTGTAATTTTATTATATATAATTTTGTCTTAAGTTTTGTTTTTCATGTTATCAACATTTTTCCTATTATCATTATGAACACAATTGTTATTATAATAATTATTGTTAATAACATTTATTTACTATTATTATAATTATTACAACTAACAGAATTATAATCAGCGCCATTATTATTATCATTATTATTACTATTATCATTAATATTATTATTATTATTACTATTATCATTATTTTCATTATTATTATTACTATTATCATTTTCATTATTATTATTATTATTATAATAATTATTATTATTATTATTGTTATTATCGTCAGCATCATCATCATTATTATTATTGCAACTATTAGTATCATTACTGTCATATATTATTATTAGCGTCAGCATTATTATATTTATAATAATAATAGTAATAAAAGTAATGATAATAATTATATTGTTTTTATTTTTGTGTATTATTATCCTTTTATCATCATTATTATTACCATTATTATTACCATTATTTTGTTTAAGTCTAACATGATTATTGTTATCGTTATCATTCTTCTTATTATTATCTTATGATTATATTTATTACTTTTACTATTATTAGTATGTTGATGATCACTATTGTTATTATAATCGTTATGATTATTATCATTATTGTTATTATTGTTATTTTTATCATTATTAGTATTCTTATTATTCTCACCATAATGATTTTATTATTATTATTATCATTATTATCCTTACTATTATTCCTATCATCATTATCATTATTATGATTATTAGTTTCATTATTATTGTTATTGTTATGATTATCATTATTATTATTATTATTATTATTATTATTATCAATATTATTATTATCCTTACTATTATTATTATTATCATTATTATTATTATTATTATTATTATCATCATCATGATCATTATTATTATCATTATTATTTTCATTATTATTACTATTATTATTATTAGTGTTGTTTTTAATATAATCCTTGTTGTTATTATTATTATCATTTTTTTCGTTTTCAATATCATGAGTACTATCATTATTGCTATTTTCATTATTCTGTTTTTGTTATAGTTATTATTATCACTAATATCATTGTCATTATTATCCTTATTGTTTTATTTGTTATTGTATTTTTGTTATTATTGTTATTGATCATGCCATTATCATTATTGTTATAGCTATTGCTGTTTTTTTTTTTGTTGTTGCTATAAGCATCTATTATCCTCATCATTATTTACATTGTCATTGACAAAATAGAAATTAATACATTATTATATTTCTATTTTTATTACTGTTGTTGTTTTTATTTTTATGATTATCATGACTTTTATTATTCTAATTTTGATCATGATGATTATTATCATTATTATTGTTATTATTATTATTGTTTTTTATTATTCTTGTAGAGGTTCTTGTTGCTGTTATTATTAGTATTGTCATTATCAGTATCATTATTATAGCCATTATTATCATTAATTTATATTATCATTATTTTCATTATCATTATTATTATCATTAAGTTAATTATCACTATTATTATTATTAGATATTACCATTATCTTTTGAACCATTGTTATTGTTATCATCATTTTAAATATTATTTTTATCTTTTACTATCATTGTTTTCATTATTATCATTAGTAGTAGTAGTTGAAGTAGGAGTAGTAGTAGTAGAAGTAGTAGTAGTAGTATTTGTGTTGTTTTTATTAATGCTACTATCATTATTTCTATAATCATTAATATTTTTGTTGTTATTATAATATAATATTATTATAATTTTGTTTTGAAGTTCATTATCATTATAATTATTACACTATTATTCTCACCATCATTCATAACTATTATTATTGTAATAATAATAATCATTATAATCATCATCATTACTATTCTTAACATATTGCTATTTTTATTGTTAC
>NC_061826.1:22543873-22546373 GCF_019202785.1 Penaeus chinensis | reverse complement strand
TCGCTTATACTATAGAATTCCACGATATTCTTTTCTAAACGTTTGTGAACTAAGAAACCTACTCTTAATTCCTACCCTGGGGTTTACCTCTCCAATAGAGCACGTGTCCATCATTCAATATCTTCTGTTCTTCGCCTAATCTTCTAACTTCACAGAGTCCTGCAACATCCCATTTAATGAAAGAGAGTTCCTCAAGTAATGCTAGTAAGTCAGATTAACTTCTCATTGTCGTTATATGTTATGTGCAAAGGTTCATCAACGTGGACGGCCTGTTTTTAACCGGAGATTTTGAGCACCCTCTGCTCCGGAGCGATCCTGATCGCTGTCGTAACCAGGGGCTCCTTCGCTTCCGGGGAATGAAGACCGTTGCTCTGTTTGTGCAGTCACGGTTTTTGATTGAGAGGTAGACAGCCTTGTTACCCCCCACCTAAACTCCTCCCCTTCTTGGTGGGAGGGGGGGTAGTTTAGCCCTCCAGTAGGGTTAGCCCTGTCTAGTGTTGGCTTATGAGCAACAGCGCACGGGGCTGCTCGCTACACCAAGGTATATTCCTGTAAACATGGGCTTGGGTATCAGAAGTGCATATATGAGTGATCATATTTTATACACTGATTTCATTTCTGTGTATATACGCCTAGTGCAGACATAGTTGTTCACCCGCAAATACCCTAATTACTGCTCATATGTTCATTTTCGTGTACATGCACATGCACACATACACCTTTACATATGCTCCTATGCATATGATATGCATACATACTCCTACATTATACACAACTACGCACATGCAAATTTATACACATAAATAGACATATACGCACACATGTGCATACGCACCCACATATAATCGAACGCACACATGCGCACTTATCTTGTATACGTACTTATGGCTATACTCATATACATATAGCCATACATATGCTTACGCACACGTGTATGCACATATACGTTTATGAGTACACATCAGTGTTCACCCACATATATATGTATACGCCTGTACATATATATATCCATAGATATATACATACACATACTAACATACACATACATACATATGTACACACACACATACCCATATATATATATATATATATATATATATATATATATATATATATATATATATTTGAATATATATTCATATATATAAATACATACATATGTGCACACATATATGACGCCACAAAATATGGAGAGGATGATGGAATATGCCTTGAAGTATGCAGACAAGCTACAGGCCTTCTGGGGAAAAAAATAATCTGCGACGAGATATATTTTTCTTCTGAAGGAACCAACACTGCGAGATATATAAGGCGTTGACAAAATACCAGGTAGGTAACGAGACCCCCCCCCCCCTCCTATTTTCAACATCTCTTCACTCGATATATTGAAGAAAAATATTTGTTTCAATAAAACTGAACGCTAAGATATTTTTATATATGTCTATTTGTGTAACTAATACATTGTTATTATTTAACAGATCTGAGCCAGATAATGTGATCACGAGCAGAAGGAGTGGCCGAATCACCGCAGGGTTGTTTGGGTGGATGCATTCGAGTGGTGTCGGGGAATTGATGTTTGTCGGACCTGGCCGATTTACTGGCAACAGATATGCTGAAATCCCTGAGGAGGCTTTCTTACCAACAGTTAGTGCTGATTGCTAATTGATTAGTGACAAAGTATTAGAACAAACAAATTACCTTTATTTATTTATATATATTTGTATCAACAGTTTCCAACTGCATTTCAAAAGATGTCGTTGTTTGTATCAAAATGTTCAGCTATAAGCACTGCGGCGAGCCGAACGCCACACTAGTCCACTACCTAGAAAATTGTGACCATACACAATTCCTGAGACAGGGACCGCCCACAACAGCCGCCGTGCTGGTAAAGAGGCTATGCGAAATGCTTACACCATGGCGGCAGGAGCGCCTGCTGGCAATCCCGCCGCCACGGTAAGCACCGAGTGTCAGACAACTCAATGAGACAGCCGTAAAAAGCTGACACAGGCCGGGCCATATTTAGAAGGCCCGGGCGAAGCTAGAACTTCGCAAACCATAAAGAAGAAGAAGAAGAATGTTTAGCATTATTTACTAACGATAGTTTTCTGTGTAGCTGTACATACACTAATGTGAAGATATACTCACATACGCACAAATATACATTTCTACATATATGTACATATGTATGCCCTCATGTACAAGCACGGGAACATACACATACATCTTATACTCTTACATATAACAATATCCAGATATATAACTGTACATACACTAAAAAAAAAAAAAAAAAAAAAAGTGTACACATGCCCTGCATACATATGCCCGCATACGTGCATACATTCTCGTATATAAGTTTGGACGCGCATGTATATTGCTTCTTTTGCATACACACATAGACACGTACATACAAACACGCATACATTCTCATAATCGTGCACAACATTTGAACTGTGTCTGTCTGAGCGCACGTATGTACTCAATTATACCGAGCCCATGCATT
>NC_061826.1:22536373-22538873 GCF_019202785.1 Penaeus chinensis | reverse complement strand
TACATATATATATATATATATATATATATATATAAATTACATATATACATATATACAAGTTATATATATGCATATACTTAGATTATACATATACATAATATATATATATATATATATGTAAATTATATACTTACATATACCTATAGATTATATATAAAAATATATAAATCATATATACACATATACAAGCTATATACTTACATATATATATTATATTTAAATATATATATATATATATATATATATTTAAATTATATATATACACATATACAAACAATATATATATCTATATATAAATATATATATATAGATAGATAGATCATATATATACAGATATATAGATTATATATATACATATATACAAGTTATATACATAAATATAGATTATATATACATATATATAAATTACACACATATATATATATATATATATATATATATATATATATATATATAAGTTATATACTTACATACATATTGATTATATATATACATATATACAAGTTATATTTATATATATAGATATATACAAATTATATACATATATAGATTATATATATACTTTTATATAAATTATATATATACAAATATACAAATTAAATATATTCATATATACAAGTTATATACATACATATATATAGATTTAATATATATATATATATATATATAAATTATATACATACATATATACATGTCATATACATACATATATACAAATTGTATACATAGATATATATAGATTATATATACATATAGAAAAGTTATATACATACATATATACAGATTATATACACACACACACATATATATAGATTATATACATACATATATACAAGTTATATATACATATACATATATATTATACATATACATATATATAGATTATATACATACATACATATATATAAATTAAATATATACATTTATACAAGTTATATACATACATATATAGATTATATATACACATGTATATGAATTATATACCTACATATATACAAGTTATATATATACATATATATATATAGATTATATATATACATATATACAAATTATATACATACATATATACAAGTTATATACATATATATATATATATATAGATTATATATACATATTTATAAATTATATACATACATATATACAAGTTATATAGATACAGATATATATATATATGTATATATATATATATAAATTATATAAATCATGTACATACATATATATAAATTATATACATACATATATATATATATATAAATTAGATATATACATATATAAATTACATATATACATATATATATATATAAATTATACATATATATGAATTATATATATACATATATTCAAGTTATAAACATACATATATATAGATTATATATATCCATATATATATATATATATAAATCATATATACATTATACATACATATAAATAACATACACACAAGTTATAATACATACATATATATTATATATATTCATATATATAATATAAAATATATATACATATATACAAGATATATACATATTTATATATAGATTATATATGCACACACACACACATACACACACACACACACACATATATATATATATATATATATAGATTATATGTATACATATATGGAAATTATATATATATATATACAAGTTATATACATACATATATATAGATTATATATACATATATATAATTTAGATATACATACATATATATAGATTACCTATATACATATATATAAATATATAAGTTATCTATCTATATATATACAAGTAATATATATATATATATATATATATATATATATATATATATATATGTATATATATATAGGTTATATATATACACATTTATATATAAATTATATATAAACATATATACAAGTTATCTACATACATATATATAGATTATATTTACCCCTTATATATGAATTATATACATACATATATAAAAGTTATATCCATAGATATATATAAATTATATATATGTAAATTATGTACATATATATATATATATAAATTTTATACATTCATATATATAAATTATATACATACATATAAATTATATACATACATATATATAAATTACATACATACATATATCAATTATATACGTACATATATATATATATTGTATACATATATATGAATTATATTCATACATATATATCAATTATATACATACATATATATATATATATAAATTATATACATACATATTTACATATAAATTATATACATACATATATATATAAATTAAATATATATGTATCCATATATATGTATATATATAGATCATATATACATAGAAATAACTTATATATATAAACATATACACAAGTTATAATTTATACATATATATTATATATATTCATATATATATAATATAAATATATATATACATAAATACAAGATATATACATACTTATATATAGATTATATATGCACACACACACACACACTCACACACACACCACTTTCAAGAATTTTCCACATGTTAAACA
>NC_061826.1:22518873-22531373 GCF_019202785.1 Penaeus chinensis | reverse complement strand
GTTGATGTAGAAGTGCTTGTTGATGTAGAAGTGCTTGTTGATGTAGAAGTACTTGTTGAAGTAGAAGTACTTGTTGATGTTGAAGTAGATGTAGAAGTGCTTGTTGATGTAGAAGTGCTCGTAGACGTAGAAGTGCTTGTTGATGAAGAAGTACTTGTTGATGTAGAAGTACTTGTTGAAGTGGAAGTAGATGTAGAAGTGCTTGTTGATGTAGAAGTGCTTGTTGATGTAGAAGTGCTTGTTGATGTAGAAGTGCTTGTTGATGTAGAAGTGCTTGTTGATGTAGAAGTGCTTGTTGATGTAGAAGTGCTTGTTGATGTAGAAGTGCTTGTTGATGTAGAAGTGCTTGTTGATGTAGAAGTACTTGTTGATGTAGAAGTGCTTGTTGATGTAGAAGTGCTTGTTGATGTAGAAGTGCTTGTTGATGTAGAAGTACTTGTTGATGTAGAAGTACTTATTGAAGTGGAAGTAGATGTAGAAGTGCTTGTTGATGTAGAAGTGCTTGTTGATGTAGAAGTGCTTGTTGATGTAGAAGTACTTGTTGAAGTGGAAGTAGATGTAGAAGTGCTTGTTGATGTAGAAGTGCTTGTTGATGTAGAAGTGCTTGTTGATGTAGAAGTGCTTGTTGATGTAGAAGTGCTTGTTGATGTAGAAGTACTTGTTGAAGTGGATGTAGATGTAGAAGTGCTTGTTGATGTAGAAGTGCTTGTTGATGTAGAAGTGCTTGTTCATAAAGAAGTGGTTGTTG
Organism: Penaeus chinensis; assembly: GCF_019202785.1. Classification (NCBI taxonomy): domain Eukaryota; kingdom Metazoa; phylum Arthropoda; class Malacostraca; order Decapoda; family Penaeidae; genus Penaeus; species Penaeus chinensis. The sequence goes on along the minus strand of NC_061826.1, from coordinate 22,530,625 downwards.
AAGTGGAAGTAGATGTAGACGTGCTTGTTGATGTAGAAGTGCTTGTTGAGTCTAGTAGATGCAGAAAATCTTAAGACTGTTATTCTGCATATATATCTTGAATTTTAACTGTTGTGCTAAGAAGGCTTTGAGTTTAACTTTATCAGAGAGCCAAGGACCGGTGGGTTTCACTGGAAACGCTTGGGTGATTTTTGTGGCACTTAATTGCATCTTGGATACATCTTGATTTCGTCTCTTTACATGCAATTCATTACCATCCATTTTATCCCAATTACTTTCCAATTGTTTCCGTTAACCTTAAACACCTCACTTGGCTTCTCTGAGTAACAAAATGGCTTCCAATCTTTTCGCATATTAGTTATGCAAATTCCCTAAAGATGTCGCACACTTTAGAAAACGATATGAGGGTATACTCATCTATTTCCCACTTATCTTATGTTAGTAATATCACAAAGCATTAGAACTGATTCTTTATAACTAAGTACACATTTTGTCCCTGCAGTAACAGTGTGTATGTGTATATATACATATATATATAGAGAGAGAAAGGGAGAGGGAGAAAGAGTGAGAGAGAGGGTGTTTCATGACTACCAAAATTTTACAACTCCTGTCACCACCTTCCCCAGCTGAACAATTAGCTGTAAGAGTTGCAGTCAAGTTGCTAATGAACTGAATTAATATAATCCTTACAGCACGTCGACTACCACTTCTACCTCAGCTTCTAGTACTTCCACATCAACAATCACTTCCACATCAACAAGCACGACCACGGCAACAAGCACGACCACGTCAACAAGCACTTCCACATCAACAAGTACGACCACGTCAACAAGCACGACCACGTCAACAAGCAATTCCAAATCAACAAGCACGACCACATAAACAAGCACGACCACGTCAACAAGCACTTCCACATCAACAAGCACGACCATATCAACAAGCACGACCACGTCAACAAGCACTTCCACATCAACAAGCACGACCACGTCAACAAGCAATTCCACATCAACAAGCACGACCACTTCAATAAGCACTTCCACATCAACAAGCACGACCACGTCAACAAGCACTTCCACATCAACAAGCTCTTCCACATCAACAAGCACGACCACGTCAACAACCAAATCCACATCAACAAGCACGACCACATCAACTAACACGACCACGTCAACAAGCACGACCACGTCAACAAGCACTTCCATATCAACAAGCACTTCCACATCAACAAGTACTTCCACATCAACGAGCACGACCACATCAAAAAGCACAACCACATCAACAAGCACGACCACTTCAACAAGCACGACCACGTCAACAAGCACTTCCACTTAAACAAGCACTTCCACATCAACAAGCAGGACCACGTCAACAAGCACTTCTACATCAACAAGCACGACCACTTCAACAAGCACACCCAGATCAACAAGCACTTCCACATCAACAAGCACTACCACATCAACAAGCACGACCACATCAACAAGCACGACCACGTCAACCACAACCACATCAACAAGCACGACCACATCAACAAGCACTTCAACATCAACAAGCACTTCCATATCAACAAGCACTTCCACATCAACAAGCATTTCCACATCAACAAGAACTTCCACATCAACAAGCACTTCCACAACAACAAGTACGACCACATCAACAAACACTTCCACATCAACAAGCACTTCCACATCAATAAGCACGACCACATCAACAAGCACGACCACATCAACAAGCACGACCGCATCAACAAGCACGACCACATCAACAAGCACGACCACATCAACCAGCACGACCACGTCAACAAGCACTTCCACATCAACAAGCACGACCACGTCAACAAGCACTTGCGCATCAACAAGTACTACCACGTCAACAACCACTTCCACATCAACAAGCACGACCATTTCAACAAGCACTTACACATCAAGAAGCAGGAACACTTCAACAAGTACGACCACGTCAACAAGCACTTCCACTTAAACGAGCACTTCAACATCAACAAGCACGACCACGTCAACAAGCACTTCAACATCAACAAGCCCGACCACTTCAACAAGCACTTCCACATCAACAAGCACGACCACTTCAACAAGCACTTCCACATCAACCAGAACGACCACTTCAACAAGCACTTCCACATCAACAAGCACTTCCACATCAACAAGCACGACCACGTCAACAACCAATTCCACATCAACAAGCACGACCACATCAACTAGCACGACAACGTCAACAAGCACGACCACGTCAACAAGCACTTCCATATCAACAAGCACTTCCACATCAACAAGTACTTCCACATCAACGAGCACGACCACATCAAAAAGCACGACCATATCAACAAGCACGACCACTTCAACAAGCACGACCACGTCAACAAGCACTTCCAATTAAACAAGCACTTCCACATCTACAAGCAGGACCACGTCAACAAGCACTTCTACATCAACAAGCACGACAACTTCAACAAGCACTTCCACATCAACAAGCACGACCACGTCAACAAGCAATTCCACATCAACAAGCACGACCACATCAACTAGCACGACCATGTCAACAAGCACGACCACGTCAACAAGCACTTCCATAACAACAAGCACTACCACATCAACAAGCACGACCACATCATCAAGCACGACCACGTCAACAAGCACGACCATATCAACAAGCACGACCACATCAACAAGCACTTCTACATCAACAAGCACTTCCACATCAACAAGCACTTCAACATCAACAAGCACTTCCACATCAACAAGCACTTCCACATCAACAAGAACTTCCACATCAACAAGCACTTCCACATCAACAAGTACGACCATATCAACAAACACTTCCACAACAACAAGCACTTCCACATCAATAAACACGACCACATCAACAAGCATGACCACATCAACAAGAACGACCGCATCAACAAGCACGACCACATCAACAAGCACGACCACATCAACCAGCACGACCACGTCAACAAGCACTTCCACTTCAACAAGCACGACCACGTCAACAAGCACTTGAACATCAACAAGTACTACCACGTCAACAAGCACTTCCACATCAACAAGCACGACCATTTCAACAAGCACTTACACATCAACAAGCACGAACACTTCAACAAGTACGACCACGTCAACAAGCTCTTCCACTTAAACGAGCACTTCAACATCAACAAGCACGACCACGTCAACAAGCACTTCAACATCAACAAGCCCAACCACTTCAACAAGCAGTTCCATATCAACAAGCACGACAACTTCAACAAGCACTTCCACATCAACAAGCACGACCACTTCAACAAGCACTTCCACATCACCAAGCACTTCCACATCAACAAGCACGACCACGTAAACAACCAATTCCACATCAACAAGCACGACCACTTCAACTACCACGACCAAGTCAACAAGCACGACCACGTCAACAAGCACTTCCACATCAACAAGCACTTCCACATACACAAGTACTTCCACATCAACGAGCACGACCACATAAAAAAGAACGACAACATCAACAAGCACGACCACTTCAACAAGCACCACCACGTCAACAACCAATTCCACATCAACAAGCACGACCACATCAACTAGCACGACCACGTCAACAAGCACGACCACGTCAACAAGCACTTCCATATCAACAAGCACATCCACATCAACAAGTACTTCCACATCAACGAGCATGACAACATCAAAAAGCACGACTACATCAACAAGCACGACCACTTCAACAAGCACGACAACATCAACAAGCACGACCACTTCAACAAGCACGACCACGTCAACAAGCACTTCCACTTAAACAAGCACGACAACATCAACAAGCAGGACCACGTCAACAAGCACTTCTACATCAACAAGCACGACCACTTCAACAAGCACTTTCACATCAACAAGCGCTTCCACATCAACAAGCACGACCACGTCAACAAGCAATTCCACATCAACAAGCACGACCATATCAACTAGCACGACCACGTCAAATAGCACGACCACGTCAACATGCACTTCCATATCAACAAGCACTTCCAGTTCAACAAGCACTTCCACATCAACAAGCACTACCACATCAATAAGCACGACCACATCAACAAGCACGACCACATCAACAAGCACGACCACATCAACAAGCACGACCACATCAACAAGCAATTCCACATCAACAAGCACTTCCACATCAACAAGCACTTCCACATCAACAAACACTTCCACATCAACAAGCACTTCCACATCAACAAGAACTTCCACATCAACAAGCACTTCCACATCAACAAGCACGACAACATCAACAAACACTTCCACATCAACAACCACTTCCACATCAATAAGCACAACCACATCAACAAGCACGACCACATCAACAAGCACGACCGCATCAACAAGCACGACCACATCAACAAGCACGACCACATCAACCAGCACGACCACGTCAACAAGCACTTCCACATCAACAAGCACGACCATGTCAACAAGCACTTGCACATCAACAAGTACTACCACGTCAACAATCACTTCCACATCAACAAGCACGACCATTTCAACAAGCACTTACACATCAAGAATCACGAACATTTCAAAAATGTACGAACACGTCAACAACAACCACTTCAAAAAGCACTTCCACATCAACAAGCACGACCACTTCAACAAGCACTTCCACATAAACAAGCACTTCCACATCAACAAGCACTTCCACATCAACAAGCACGACCACTTCAACAAGCACTTCCACATCAACAAGCACAACCACTTCATCAAGCACTTCCACATCAACTAGCACGACCGCGTCAACAAGCACGACCACTTCAACAAGCACTTCCACGTCAAAAGCACGACCACTTCAGCTAGCACTTCCACATCAACAAGCACGACCACATCAACAAGCACGACCACGTCAACAAGCACGACCATCTCAACAATCACGACCACTTCAACAAGCACTTCCACATCAAAGAGCACGACTACGTCAACAAGCACGACCACATCAACAAGCACTTCCACACCAACAAGCACTTCCACATCAACAAGCACGACCACGTTAACATGCACGATCACTTCAACAAGCACTTCCACATCAACGAGCACGACCACTTCAACAAGCACTTCCACATCAACAAGCACGACCACTTCAACAAGCACTTCAACATCAACAAGCACGACCACGTCAAAAAGCACTTCCACATCAACAAGCAAGACCACGTCGACAAGCACTTCCACATCAACAAGCACGACCACTTCAACAAGCACTTCCACGTCAACAAGCACGACCACTTCAGCAAGCACTTCCACATCAACAAGCAATACCACGTCAACAAGCATGACCACGTCAACAAGCACGACCACTTCAACAAGCACTTCCACATCAACAAGCACGACTACGTCAACAAGCACGACCACATCAACAAGCACTTCCACACCAACAAGCACTTCCACATCAACAAGCACGATCACGTTAACATGCACGACCACATGAACAAGCACTACCACATGAACAAGCACTTCCACACATCAACAATCACAACCACAACAACAAGCACGAAAACGTCAACAAGCACGACCACGTCAAAGAGCACGACCACATTAACAAGCACGACCACATCAACAAGCACGACCACATCAACAAGCACAACCACATCAACAAGCACGACCACATCAACAAGCACGACCACATCAAAGCAACACCACAGTTCCACATCAAGTGCACGACCACTCAACAAGCACTTCCACATCAACAAGCACGACCACATCAACAAGCACGACCACATCAACAAGCACGACCACATCAACCAAGCACACCAGTCAACAAGCACGACCACTCAACAAGCACGACCACGTCAACAAGCAACTTCACATCAACAAGACGACCACGTCAACAACACTTCCACATCAACAAGCACGAAATTCAACAAGCACTTCAACATCAGAACACGACCACTGTCAACAAGCACTTCCACATCAACAAGCACGACCACGTCAACAAGCACGTCCACATCAACAAGCACGACCACGTCAACAAGCACTTCCACATCAACAAGCACGACCACGTCAACAAGCACTTCCACATCAACAAGCACGACCACGTCAACAAGCACTTCCACATCAACAAGCACGACCACGTCAACAAGCACTTCCACATCAACAAGCACGACCACGTCAACAAGCACTTCCACATCAACAAGCACGACCACGTCAACAAGCACTTCCACATCAACAAGCACGACCACGTCAACAAGCACTTCCACATCAACAAGCACGACCACGTCAACAAGCACTTCCACATCAACAAGCACGACCACGTCAACAAGCACTTCCACATCAACAAGCACGACCACGTCAACAAGCACTTCCACATCAACAAGCACGACCACGTCAACAAGCACTTCCACATCAACAAGCACGACCACGTCAACAAGCACTTCCACATCAACAAGCACGACCACGTCAACAAGCACTTCCACATCAACAAGCACGACCACGTCAACAAGCACTTCCACATCAACAAGCACGACCACGTCAACAAGCACTTCCACATCAACAAGCACGACCACGTCAACAAGCACTTCCACATCAACAAGCACGACCACGTCAACAAGCACTTCCACATCAACAAGCACGACCACGTCAACAAGCACTTCCACATCAACAAGCACGACCACGTCAACAAGCACTTCCACATCAACAAGCACGACCACGTCAACAAGCACTTCCACATCAACAAGCACGACCACGTCAACAAGCACTTCCACATCAACAAGCACGACCACGTCAACAAGCACTTCCACATCAACAAGCACGACCACGTCAACAAGCACTTCCACATCAACAAGCACGACCACGTCAACAAGCACTTCCACATCAACAAGCACGACCACGTCAACAAGCACTTCCACATCAACAAGCACGACCACGTCAACAAGCACTTCCACATCAACAAGCACGACCACGTCAACAAGCACTTCCACATCAACAAGCACGACCACGTCAACAAGCACTTCCACATCAACAAGCACGACCACGTCAACAAGCACTTCCACATCAACAAGCACGACCACGTCAACAAGCACTTCCACATCAACAAGCACGACCACGTCAACAAGCACTTCCACATCAACAAGCACGACCACGTCAACAAGCACTTCCACATCAACAAGCACGACCACGTCAACAAGCACTTCCACATCAACAAGCACGACCACGTCAACAAGCACTTCCACATCAACAAGCACGACCACGTCAACAAGCACTTCCACATCAACAAGCACGACCACGTCAACAAGCACTTCCACATCAACAAGCACGACCACGTCAACAAGCACTTCCACATCAACAAGCACGACCACGTCAACAAGCACTTCCACATCAACAAGCACGACCACGTCAACAAGCACTTCCACATCAACAAGCACGACCACGTCAACAAGCACTTCCACATCAACAAGCACGACCACGTCAACAAGCACTTCCACATCAACAAGCACGACCACGTCAACAAGCACTTCCACATCAACAAGCACGACCACGTCAACAAGCACTTCCACATCAACAAGCACGACCACGTCAACAAGCACTTCCACATCAACAAGCACGACCACGTCAACAAGCACTTCCACATCAACAAGCACGACCACGTCAACAAGCACTTCCACATCAACAAGCACGACCACGTCAACAAGCACTTCCACATCAACAAGCACGACCACGTCAACAAGCACTTCCACATCAACAAGCACGACCACGTCAACAAGCACTTCCACATCAACAAGCACGACCACGTCAACAAGCACTTCCACATCAACAAGCACGACCACGTCAACAAGCACTTCCACATCAACAAGCACGACCACGTCAACAAGCACTTCCACATCAACAAGCACGACCACGTCAACAAGCACTTCCACATCAACAAGCACGACCACGTCAACAAGCACTTCCACATCAACAAGCACGACCACGTCAACAAGCACTTCCACCTCAACCGAGTGCCAGACCAGTAGGCTTAGCAACCTCTAAAGAATGCGACACCTCTCTGAAAAAGTGCCAGATACAAAATCACTTTTCTAACTTCCTCTAACCCCAAACCCATCCTTACCCATTCCAACATCGTCCTAACTCCTCCTCTCCCGCCTCCTTCCCTCCATCCCTCTACTGCAAGCCTACAATTTATACACATTATAATACATGTGTTCATTATAATGCGTATGTGCGCTCAGGCAGACACTGTTCAAACGCCTGTGCATGAGTATGAGTGCGTATGCACGGAAGTGCGCAGGTGCATGTATGTTTGTATGTATGTCCCCATGTGTGTGTATGCAAGAGAAGCAATACATATTCGTGTCTAGACTTATATACAGGCATGGTACACCTATGCACATATACGGGCATATGTAAACAGTTATGTGTATGTACAGCTATATGTATGCGTTTAGTTAGGTATAGGAGCGCAAGATGTATGTGCATGTTCCTGTGCTTGTACATGAGAGTATACAGGTGTGTGTGTGTATATATATATAGATATATATATTTGTGCATATGTGTATATATTCATATGTGTGTATGTATATGTATGTGCGTGCATATATTAATATGTGTGTATGTATATGTATGTGCGTGCATATATTCATATGTGTGTATGTATATGTATGCATATGTATGCGCATGTGTATGTATATATATGTATATGCGTAAGTGTGTGTGTATATATGCTTATATAAGTGTATATGTGTATGTGTGTATGTATGTATATATATATATATGGGTATGTGTGTGTATATATGTATGTATGTGTATTTATATGTGTGTGTATGCATGTGTATGTTTGTGTATATATATATATCATCATCATCATCATAAGGGGGCATACGCATAGCTGCGCTTTGCCGCGCCCAACCTTTGCCTCCACCTCCTGGGGTCCCTCTGAGCAAGCCTCCATGCAGCATTCCTTCCCACCCCCAGCACATCTTGGCAGTTCTGATCGACTTGCTTCAGCCAAGAGTTCCGTGGCCTTCCCCTTGGTCTTCTCGAGCCTGGGTCAACCCTCTCGGAGATGACCCTATGAGCCGGATCTTTCTCAGGAAAACGAGCCACATGCCCATATAGCTGAAGTTGGCGCTCGCGTATCAGATTGGTAATAGGTCTTGAATCAGTCGCATGGAGTATCCTCTGATTGGACACATGGTCCCTCCAGGTATACCCCATGATTCTGCGAAGACACTTAGTACCAAAGGAGTCAAGACGGGCCTTCAGAGCACTGTTCAGTGTCCAGGTCTCACACCCATAGAGTAAGACCGGGATCACCAGTGCTCTGAAGAGCCTGATCTTAGTTCTCCTAGTCAAATACCGACAGCGCCAAATACTCCTATTGAGATAAGTGAAGCTATCCAAGACCTCAATGTTCTCGCCACAGGCATACACAGACTGAACATCGACATCCAAAAAGTCCCCAAATTCCTGAACCTTGGTCTTGGTCCAGTTGACTGCGAGTCCCAATGGCTTCGCCTCCTCATGCAGCGCCTCTGCTAGAATCACTGCATCATCGGCAAAGTCAAGGTCTGTGACCTTGAAATTACCAATTGATGCCCCACAGGAACTACGGTTCACGACACGGCCAAGTATCCAGTCCATACAGGTATTGAAAAGGGTTGGGGCCAGGACACATCCCTGTCTCACCCCGGCAGACACCGGGAAAAAGGCAGAGATGCCCTCCCCACACTTGACAGCACTCTTGGTATCTGTATACAGGCCAGGCAGCAAACCATATATATATATATATATATATATATATATATATATATATATATATGTGTGTGTGTGTGTGTATATATATATGTGCAAGTATAGGTGTATACACATATATGTGCGTGATCACTAATGTGTACTCATAAACGTATGTGTGCATACGTGTGTGTAAGCATATGTATGGCTATATATATATATATATATATATATATATATATATATATATGTGCGTGTGTTTAGTCATAAAACGTGTACAAGATGTGTATGCATTTTTGTTTGCATATATGTGAATGCTTATACACATATGTATGCACATATGATGTGCGCATGTCAATTTATGTGTATGCATGTGCATGTGTGTAGTGTATAAAGTAGGAGTATGTATGCATATCATATTGATAGGAGCATATATAAAGGTGTATGCTTGCATTTGCATGAAAATAAACATATGCGTAGTACTTAGGGCATTAGGGCGGGTGAACAACTATATCTGCACTAGGTTAACATAGCATAAATGAAATAAAAAATATAATCACATATATGCAGTTCTGATACTCAAACCCATGCTCACAGGAGTATACCCTGGTGTAGTGAGCAGGCCCGTGCGTTGCTCCTCATAAGTCCACACTAGACAGGGCCAACCCTGCTGGAGGGGCTTATCAGTCGCATCCCAGCTAAACTGCTCCCCCTACTACCATGATACACCTAAGCCAGTAGGTGGGGGTTAACTCGGCTGTCTACCTCTCAATCAAAAAACATTACTGCACAAACAGAGGAACGGCCGTTACCAAGGAATGAACCCTTGGTAACTTGGTATCAGGATCGCTCCGGAGCAGAGGGTGCTGAACTTATGCACATACAATATAATGACTATGAGAACTGAATCCGACTTACTAGCATTACTTGAGGAATTCTCTTTTATTAAATGGGATGCTGTAGGACTCTGTGAAGTGAGAAGGCTAGGCAAAAAACAGAAAATATTTAATGATGGACACAGGCTCTATTGGAGAGGTGAACCCCAGGGTAACAAACGGGAATTAGGGGTAGGTCTCTTAGTCCACAAATACTTAGAAAAGGATATTGTGGAATTCTACAGTATAAGTGAAAGAGTAACTTAAGTAATTATAAAACTAAACAATAGGTACAACTTAAAGATTGTTCAAGTCTATCCTCCAAATTCCAGCCCCAGTGATGAAGAAATAGAGAACTTCTATGAAGATGTTCATTTAGCCAGCGAGAGAGCAAAATTTAACAATAATTTAATGCCAATATAGGTAAACAGACAGAAGGAGAAACCATTGTGGGGAATCACGGAATAGGCACTAGGAAGGAGAGAGGACAAATGCTGGGCGATTTTGCGGACCCAATATCATGAATACATTCTTCGAAAAAAGACTGGAGCGGACGTGGACATGGAAGTCGCCATTGGACATCATAAACGAAATTGACTTCATAATTTCAAATAAGCATGATATAGTAAAGTTATAAATAAAGTAAATGTTGGAAGCTACCATAGAATAGTCAGAGGTCAAATCAAATTACACCTCAGAAAGGAAAGGAACAAACTCATTTGAAGACCGCAGCCAAATTTAGCTAACTTGAAAACCAGAGCGACAGAATTTAGCATTAAAATCCAAAACAGATATTCACTTCTGAGTGATGAAGATCTCAACATTGACCAAATCAACAAACAGTTCAGCGACATAATAAAGGAAGCTGCCCTTGAAGTAGGCAGTAAGAACGTCAAGCAAAGCTCCAGCAAGTTCTCCATAGAAGCTAAACAGCTTATGCAAATATGAAAGTATCGTCAAACAAGGACAATATAGAATTAGCTAAACTAACAAAGACTATAAATAAAAAGAAGAGAAGATGTACGGAAATCCAATACTAAAATAATAAATGAAAAAGTGATCTCAAGTACCAGCAGGAAAACAGCTAAAAGGAGATTCAGAATAAGGAGAAATCAAATGAATGCAATAAAGAAACCAGACAGAGAGTTAACATATAATAAAGATGAAATCATA
>NC_061826.1:22508873-22513873 GCF_019202785.1 Penaeus chinensis | reverse complement strand
ACATGTCACACCCTCCGTAGGAAAGATCAAGCTCACTGTCTTTTGGGACCAGCATGGAGTAGTCATGACGGATATCCTGTCATAAGGCACTAAAATTACAGGACTTTACTATGCTCCATTGCTACAGAAATTACGGGAGACTATTAAAACCAAGAAGTGCGGAATGTTGACCAAAGCTGTCCGTTTCCTACAACACAACACCCCTCTTCGAAACTTTCACATTGCCCAGATGGAAGCGCGGTCCTGTAGCTACATCATTCCTCACCCTCCCTTTTCTCCTACCCCTGAATCACCTGACTTTCACCTCTTTCCGTCCATGAAATCGTTTTTAAAAGGCAAGCTTTTCCATGATGATGATATATGAAGCCAAAGAAAACATGCTATGAGTTATGCATGTGAAATTTCAGCTTTTTAGGATAAGAGCAAATGGGTCGGGGAATCTTTAATGAGCACTCCTCGTATGCATGTAAGTATACATAAATATATGTATATATACATATATATATACACATATGTATGTAAGTGTATATGTATACATACATAAACATACGTATACTGTGTATATATACACATACATGTGTGTATATACATATATATGTATATATATACATATGTATAGACATCATTGTATGCATGTATATATATATACATATTATGCTCAACATCATGCAAGCATCCTTAGAATTTCACTGGACCCCAATTCTCGTCGACTATAACCCCAACCAGGTGGCTGGAATGTTTGCTGAGACCTTAGAATACTGGATATTAATGTTCCCATAGAGGAAGTTGCCCCTTGGCACAATCCTCCTCCAGCCGTTTGCTATACACCCACCTGAAGAAGAGACTTGCCCCCTCAATCGAAATAACAAACCCTGGAGGTCATTGCCGAGGTAACCTCTTCCATCTCTGCCTTGGAAACACTCGACATAGACTGTCTTCTACAGATAGATGGAAGTACAGGATGTGAACCACTGAACAGAGGATGGATTATTCTCCGTCTGTAGGATATTGGGATCTACCTCCTGTGAACTGCATGGGCTTCTAGATGCTATTAGCCTACTTCTACACACTAGAAACATTTGCGAATCGCAGTCTGCCCTTCATACCCTCTCCACCCACAAGCCTGAAGCCCATAATTTAGACAGTCAGATGCAGCACCATATATACATGCACCTGTAATACATTACCTGTGGATTCCCTCACTTGTCAGTACAACAGCATATCACATGTTGGATCATCTTGCCAAGGCTACCTGTGGGCTGGCATTACCTGTTGTATACTCTCAGCTGGAGACGAGTAAACATCTGCTGAATGGATAAAAGAAATATTGATATTTCTGACCACTTGAATGGAGACTTCAGCAGTATTGTTGGTGAGCAAGCGGAAGGGTTCAAGGCGCCACTGCAGCTATGTCAACTGTTCCTACACAATGGGATGGACATGCTAATGTATCGGTCAAAGATACCGCATGCTGAATGGTATAATGCTGAAGCTCACAAGAATTTCAAGTGCTGATCGTGGGTTTTGTGCAGAGATCCTGCTTTTTTCAGGAGAGATGATGAGGCCACATGTAGAGGATGATTCGTGAAATGAAAGAAGTGTTAAAGATGTTAAAAAGAAAAGGAATGTGGACACCTGCCTGTGGGATCCCAAAACCAAATTTTTAGATACACTGCATACACCTTTTAAAGGGATGCAGGATAATCTGTTGCTGAGGTATCCTCATGTCACTTGCAAGAGATTCCCATTAACACCAAAATCCATAAGCTGGTCGAGTATCAAATCTGAATTTGTAGTATCAAAGGCACTTTTTAAGTCGAGAAACTAAAGAACACTTGTGGTATGTGCTGCATTGTGGCAGGAATCCATATAATGTAGATGACTTTGTCCCAAAGTTGATACATAAGGTGATTCCGGAGGAAAGACTCCAGCACTTTACAGAAGCGTGGTGTAATAAATATTGGTATGAATTTGTCAAGCTTAAAAACAGGTACAATGAAACTTGTTCTCCATCCTCGCAGTACATACTCATTTTGGAGACAGATGTTGTAAAGCTATAGGTGGGGATCATCAGGGACTTTTAGGAGAAAGCGCAAGACAGAGTATGTGATGCCATCAACATCGAGGGTAGTTGTGCCGCAAGCAAGAGCATGACGAAATTCAACCTATGTTATTGGCACACATTTTTTCTCATCTTTCCTTAGCAGGGCTGCTGATAAGCTTAGAACGCAATGTGTATATATGAAGTAAGACTATGAACATACAGGATTGCTGTGACTAAGCCTCAGTGAGATCTTGTGCATATTCAGCTAGACTGTGATGGACTGAACTTGGGGTCTTTTTCCTTACCACCTTATTGATGAGTCATCACATGGATCCCACACTTGTCTACTCATTGATGGTATTGGTGAATTCATGCCAGATGGACATATTGTTGTAAGTTAATAAGGGCCTGGATTTGGATTCCTCTGATATAATAGGATGTCCTCTAACATATGTTTCTCTGCTGTCTGATGCATCTATCATATGTCTACTCAAGAGCTCCTGATTGGCATAATATTGGTTAATGAAATTATGTGTAAAAGTAACAAGTGAAGATGAATGGGTAGTATGGGTATGTTGTTAGAATTAGGAATGCACAGGAGTGTAGGAATCGAAGATAAAGTTGAGGGCAAGGTAATCTGAAAGAAAGAGCAGGGACAGATGAGCACATGACTTGAGATACCACATGTCAAAAGGTAAGTGTGTAGTTAAGAGTACCTTCCCAAATAAAATGTGGCACCTCCTGTATCCCAGCATGCTTGGTGCTTATGCCACGTGAACTTAGTAAGCTGTGTTCTGCTACATTTTAAAAGTTTCAGAGCGTCCTTTTGAAACTGGGTAAAGAGCATTAATATCACCCATGTATACTGTGCTGCAGGCCATTGAAGAAGTCACAGGATTGATATTTATTGAATAGACGTTGCAGAGATGAATTAATCCTTTTCCTGCCTTAATGTGCAATTCTCAACATGATTAATATAAGATACATACCCATTGGGGGAGGGAGCTGCAGTCCCTATAAAGATGATATTCGCCTTAGGTGAGGTAATTTTGGCTGGAGGCTTTATGCCACAAACATTCCAAGAGAGAACATGAAAGTGCATGTTACTGGTGAACTTTACTTTCATGCTTGCGGGAGCCAGATGATTATTTTGAAGTGAGTAGTGAATGAATCAGGCTTTTCTGTAGGTAATGTAACATAAGTGATGACAGCCTATTGGGCCTAAATGAGAGACTTGAGGGTTGTGCCATTAGTTGCTAGTTTGGTGAAGAATATCAAAGCGAGACTCATTGCAAGTGAGGTACACTGAGACTTGATGGAGTCAACATCTTGAAGTGCAAACATTTCCAATTTGCCTCATTCAGGGGAGTTGGGTCTTGAAATGCCGAAGTTGATTCGACAGGTAGGTGGGTAAAGGTATGGGAGTCACATGCACCAGGCCCACTTCTTAGGTACTGTGCAGTATCGGGAATCCTGCCTAAGGCCCATCATTTATAACACTAAGGCTACTCCTGCAACTTGCATAATACACAGGATGGGATGCACCGAAGGCAATTGAAGATAACAGATGGCAGCAGTGCCTCAGGGAGGCTCCAAGTAAGAACGAATCATTTAATGGGTACAACCGTTCTGGCAAAACCAGCAAGCAGAAGAAGCACTAGGTAATTATTTGGTCTTGGAGGGATTGACACCAACAGAATACCAGTTGAGGAGATAAGTGGGATATTTGAGATGCTCTCAGATGAATCTTGCTGATCAAGTTACGGACCAAAAACAATGTCACAATGTTTATGATGTACTGACGACTTCTAGACATACACAAAAGGAGATGTCAGTGCCAACATCTTGACCTTGGCAAGATTCCAATCCAAACTGAATGCTTAGTTTACTTTAGCCATCCATTGAAGATTTATATCCATGCCAAGGTCATCTCTGAATACAAGTCTGACATATTCTGCTCGCGACACAAATGTTGAAAAAGGCAGACCCAGCGCAGTTGTAGGCCCATGCAATATGCTATGATGCATTAGAGGATGGGCATCTGGTTGCCTTGGCAGCAGAAGACAAGGGCTCACTGTCAATGTCCAAGATGGAATCCATCTACTAGAAGTGTAGACTGAGGCACGGCGATCGGCCTCGTGTCAGTCTCCCCAACCTGACCTCTTAGTGGTGTTAATGGGGACCATTCTCTTTGCTCATACAAATCAGAGAGGAAAGCAGGTCCTGTTTAATTCATAATGATTATACTAGGGCACAGGAACGACTTATTGCGGTAACATCGATCAGAGAGCCCTGATTACAAAACTGTCATTTAGCAAACTCCCCTAGGGACGAAGTAGACCTTTATGGTACCTTTAACAATAGTAGGTGTCTGAATCCAACAAGAACTGTGTTAAATAGAGGTGGTTACCATCCTCAGGGGGTAACCATAGCCATTTCCAACAGACTTTAGTCTTCGGTAATAGAGCTTACTTCAATTGATGAGTGTATAATAGTACTAAAACTGAAGTATGCATCTTTATGTCTATTACTGCTGTTTACATACCCAGCTATCTATATAAATTCGATGTGAAGGAGGAATTCTATGCCAAACTCGCTTCCATGGCAGACAACTGTTCTTGGCTTGATGTCTGCATTGTTCTGGGTGATTTCAGTGCGGTGCCTGGTTGTGATGTAGCTGGCCATTAGGTATCTGTCCACATAGCTTGAGAGCCAGTAGCAAGAATAACTTCCATCCTTGGGACTTTGCTAATCAGAGATTAAGGATTTCTGGCTTCTGGTATCAGCACTCTGACCCACACTGTACATTGTACAACCATCCAGGAAATGTGACCATGGTAATCAACCACATCCTGGTTAGATCCTGTTAGAGGATCCTCCCAAGCAGAAGCCCAGCCCGAGAACTGAATTATGTGGTACTAGTCATAGATTGCCTATCTCTGGGTTCACTTCAAAA
>NC_061826.1:22474812-22494812 GCF_019202785.1 Penaeus chinensis | reverse complement strand
TATAGATAGATTATATATACATATATATAAATTATATATATATAAAGATTAAATATATATATAGATTATATATATATTACATATTTATATACACACACAAGTTATATACATACATATATAGAAATTATATGTATACATATATATATATATATATATATATAAATCATTTATATATATATACACACATATATAAAAGTTATATACATACATATATAGAGATTATATATATACATATATATATATAAATTATATATATACATATATACAAGTTATATACATGCATATACTTAGATTATATATATATACATAATATATATATATATATATATATGTAAATTATATACTTACATATACCTATAGATTATATATAAACATATATAAATCATATATACACATATACAAGCTATATACATACATATATATAGATTATATTTAAATATATATATATATATATATATAAATTATATATATACACATATACAAACAATATATATATATTTATATATATATAAATATATATATATATATATAGATAGATTGATCATATATATACAGATATATAGATTATATATATACATATATACAAGTTATATACATACATATAGATTATATATACATATATGTAAATTACACACACACACACACATATATATATATATATATATATATATATATATATAAGTTATATACTTACATACATATTGATTATATATATACATATATACAAGTTATATTTATATATATAGATATATACAAATTATATACATATATAGATTATATATATACTTTTATATAAATTATATATATACAAATATACAAATTAAATATATTCATATATACAAGTTATATACATACATATATATAGATTTAATATATATATAAATTATATATATACATATATGCATGTCATATACATACATATATACAAATTGTATACATAGATATATATAGATTATATATATACATATAGAAAAGTTATATACATACATATATACAGATTATATACACACACACACACATATATATAGATTATATACATACATATATACAAGTTATATATACATATACATATATATTATACATATACATATATATAGATTATATACATACATACATATATAGATTATATATACACATGTATATGAATTATATGCCTACATATATACAAGTTATATATATACATATATAGATTATATATATACATATATACAAATTATATACATACATATATACAAGTTATATACATATATATATATATATATGTATATATATAGATTATATATACATATATATAAATTATATAGATATATATATACAAGTTATATAGATACAGATATATATATGTATATATATAAATTATATAAATCATGTACATACATATATATAAATTATATACATACATATATATATAAATTAGATACATAGATATATATAAATTACATATATACATACATATATATAAATTATATACATACATATATATGAATTATATATATACATATATTCAAGTTATAAACATACATATATATAGATTATATATATCCATATATATGTATATATATATAAATCATATATACATTATACATACATATAAATAACTTATATATATATATATATATATATATATATATATATATATATAAACATACACACAAGTTATAATACATACATATATATTATATATATATAATATAAAGTATATATACATATATACAGGATATATACATATTTATATATAGATTATATATGTACACACACACACACACACACACACACATATTTATATATATATATATATATATATATATATATATAGATTATATGTATACATATATGGAAATTATATATATATATATATATATATATATATATATATACAAGTTATATACATACATATATAGATTATATATACATATATATAATTTAGATATACATACATATATATAGATTACCTATATACGTATATATAAATATATAAGTTATCTATGTATATATATATATATACAAGTAATATATATATATATATATATATATATATATATATGTATATATATATATATATATATATATAGGTTATATATATACACATTTATATATAAATTATATATAAACATATATACAAGTTATCTACATACATATATATAGATTATATTTACCCCTTATATATGAATTATATACATACATATATAAAAGTTATATCCATAGATATATATAAATTATATATATGTAAATTATGTACATATATATAAATTTTATACATTCATATATATACATTATATACATACATATCAATTATAATCATACATATATCAATTATATACATACATATATATATATATAAATTGTATACATATATATGAATTATATTCATACATATATATCAATTATATACATACATATATATAAATTATATACATACATATTTATATATAAGTTATATACATACATATATATATACATTATATATATATGTATCCATATATATGTATATATATAAATCATTTATACATTATACATACATATAAATAACTTAT
This sequence comes from Penaeus chinensis, assembly GCF_019202785.1. Classification (NCBI taxonomy): domain Eukaryota; kingdom Metazoa; phylum Arthropoda; class Malacostraca; order Decapoda; family Penaeidae; genus Penaeus; species Penaeus chinensis. The sequence continues at coordinate 22,492,278 of NC_061826.1, read as the reverse complement.
ATATATAAACATATACACAAGTTATAATACATACATATATATTATATATATTCATATATATATAATATAAATATATATACATATATACAAGATATATACATACTTATATATAGATTATATATGCACACACACACACACACACACGCACACACACACCACTTTCAAGAATTTTCCACATGTTAAACAAGTATGTGATTCTGAGATGGTCGTATCTCCTCTCTAGACAAAATAGATTTAATTACTAAACTAGATAGAGGTCGGTGTGTTAATTAAAACACTTCATTTTCTAATGACTTCTGGCTCCAGACCTGGTCTACTCTATACCAGTCCCCTAAGGCCGGTTACTTCTTCGATAGGTACTTTTAACTGGGTCGGGATACTCAAAACTACCCGTCCGTTACAAGGCCGAGGACGTTGTAACCGCTTTACTACATTGTAAACCACACATACTAAAAAAAATTATTACAATGTAGTAAGCACCTTGTAAGGCCCGTGTTTACATTGTAAGTTAATTCCATTGACTACCAAGAGAGAGCAGACCGGTAGTCGATTGATCAATCAGCAGTCAGCCTGCTAGACGTAACAGCCAATGAAGAGCAATGGCTGTCTTATTGCCGAACCTCCAACGGTCACCAACACAATGGAAGGCCCAGCGACTGTCTCCCCGAGTGATATTTTTGAAAGACTCAGCCAAGTGTTGTAAAATAAATTACCTATGATGAATTTCCCAGAATAACTCTACCTTTCATAGTACAAGTTCTATAAACAATGAGAAAATGATAATACGCAGTGATTATCTTCAGGCAAAAAATATAAATATAATATACATTAGTATTTTCTATATTTTAACAATGTGTTTATAAGGTCTCGCATATATTTTCCCCTTTTTTTTTTTTTTTTTTTTTTTTTTTTTTTTAGGAAAGATAAAGCAAAAAATCATAATTTCATACGAAAGTAAATTGATGTAAATATACATACTTAAGAGTCGCTGATTATCGGAATAATAATTCTTGAAAGGATTGTCTAGTTGGGTATTTGACATCAAAGAAGGTTATAGTAATACAAATCTAAGAAATCTGTGATATCGCAATATATGCTTATCCTCTTCATCATCCTCCCTATAATAATGTATTCCACGCTGCAATGCTCGGTCATGAAAATGAGCAGCCACCAAAACATTGTTGTTTGTCGTCTGTCAACTCAGTTTACAGTCAATTTATATTTGATTCAAGATAACGGTAATGTATGGAAAACAAAGAATATGCTAGACAATTGGAATTCCCCGGTATTGAATATGGAAAGGCATGTTACTGTCAAATAAAGGTTTCTGTCGACTAAGTAATCAGGAAATAAAACGTACTATATCCGGTTTTAAACCTTTACGAGAGCCCCGGAGCAGTTGTAACTTACCAGGGGCCTAACAATGTGTGACGTCATAACATGGTGGCTAATTTGTTTTCGAATATGGCCTTCGAAGCCTTACGACATTGTAAGGGCTCCGTGGTGAGATACAACATTGTAAACTGTTACGAGTATCAGGCCACTGGTTCTGATCATAGACCCTCTAACTACCAATCAGTACACAATTGAAAATTCTACTACTTTTTAAAGTGAAATTACATCCCTTAAGACTCTACAATCCATCACCATGGCAAGTCTCGATGTTGAGTCATTGTTCACCAATGTTCCCTTTCATTAAACAACGGATTTAATAGTCAACAATCTAAAAAACACACATCTCAATGAATTTGGTCTATCAAAAGAAAACATAAAATAAATTTGAGATATATACATATATATCTATGTGTGTGTGCGTATTTATATATACATGTATATATACACATATATACATATATATCTATTTGTGTGTGCGTATTTATATATACATGTATAGATACATATATTTCTATGTGTGTGTGTATATGTACACACATACACACATATATAGCTGTGTTTGCGCGTATGTATATATATACACATGTATACATACACATATATTCATATATATACATATATATGTATATATGTGTGTATACACATATGTATCTATACATATATATACATATATACACAAATATATACATGTGTGTGCGGTGCGTGTGTTTATATATATACACACAGACAAGCATATATATATATATATATATATATATATATATATATTTATATATATTCCTCGTGGTCCCGAGTTCAATTCCCTGTCGCGGCGGTCGTAAAAATGCCTGCGCTCTGACTGCTGGCTCGAGCCCGAGAAAATGACATATCGCCTTGAGAAGTCAAACTCAGGTGTCGTAGGGGAAGTCGCCGCCGTGGCACAAGTGTTAGCGCGCCGAACCGCGGTTGATTAGAAAGGACATCCAATCAGGCAAATGGCACTGCCATATAATCTCTCAATAGTTTATATTTATATTAATATATATACATATATGTATATATACATATATGTGTGTGTGTGTGTGTGTGTGTGTGTGTGTGTAGGCATTATATAAGTATATATATGTGTATATATACACATATGTACATATATATATATGTGTTTGTGTGTGTATTCACACACATATACATGTGTGTATGTGTGTTTGTGTGTGTATATATATACATATATATATTTGTGTGTGTGCGCAGGTGTGTTTTTTTTTTTGTGTGTGTGTGTGTTTGTTTGTGTGTGTATATATATACATATATATGTGCGTGTGTGTGCGCGTGTGTTTTTTTGTGTGCGTGTGTGTGTGTGTGTGTTTGTGTGTGTGTGTGTGTGTGTGTGTGTATGTGTGTGTGTGTGTGTGTATACACATATAGATCTGTGAAAACGGTTCCTAATACAGCGACCCCAGTCTGTTTTTGTTTGTTAGCTAGCCCAAAAAGTGTATGTGTGTAAATGTAAATATATATATATATATATATATATATAAGTGTGTGTGTGTTTGTGTGTGTGTGTGTGTATGTGTGTGTGTGTGTGTGTGTTTGTGTTTGTGTGTGTGTGTGTGTGTGTTGTGTGTGCATGTGTGTGTGTATGTATATATATATATATATATATATTTTATATACATATAATTCCTAAATGTATATATGGATATATTTATATATACATATATATAAATATAAAAAGTATATGGATATATTTACCTTCATATATGGGTGCATATATATATATGTGTGTGTGTGTGTGTGTGGGTGTGTGTATACATGTATAAATATATATATACATACATATACATATATTAATATATATTTACATATATATATAAATATTGCACATCTGTGTATATATAAAATATGTATGAATATATATATATGTTTACATATGTACTTATATATATATACATAATATATACATATAATCATAAATATATTTATTTATACATAAAACACATACACTACTTTTTATACTTACATGACAGCCTACAAAAAGACGTTGGGGGGAGGGGTATCGAAACATTCAATGACGAACAAACCTTTATTTTAGGGAAAGGGTTGGTTTTTCGGGTTTTCGAATTGTTCTCGTTCGACCCCTAATGTATCGAATACTTTCCCGGGTTTTCATATGGTTTCCCAGTGATAGGTGATCTTTTCACGAGGGAGACATCATAAGAAATGCACGGTAGCATTTTCCCCTTTCACATTGAAGTTTAAAAAGTACAGACATCCCCCGACGAGGGGAAATTTTTCGATGCAATGGTGGCTGGGGGGATACGTGGCTTTGCTTACGGTGCCACAAACAACAACCCTCGGCGGGCCCCTAATGCACCACGGGAAAGACCAGGTAGGCAAATGGGTTAGTCCTTACTTTGCGATAAGCCTTACTTTTACAAATCATATTACACTAAACATCTGAAAACAAAAATTTATTCCTTATTGGTTTTCGCAGCACAAACGATAACTCAACTCAAACCCGGGGGGTTCCAAAATTAGTGAGGATGGTGGGAAGAGGGTTTTTAAATTTTTGCCCTTATTTTCCAACCAGGTAATTGCATCTATGGTTGGGGCAATCCATTTTACAAGGCACGATATCCACGATAACGCGGATTTCATTTCCATGAGACTATAAAGGGGAAATTCCCCCACGTGCTAAAAGCCCATTTGACGCCAAAAAATAGGGAAAATGATGGAATATGCCTTGAAGTTGCAGACAAACTACAGGCCTTTCTGGGAAAAAAAACTGCACGGTTTATTTTTTCTTCAAAGGAACCAACCTGCGAGATAGAAAGGGCTTTGACAAAATACAGGTAGGTAACCCCCCCCCCCCCCCCTCCTATTTCAACCCCTTTTCACTCATATTTTGAAAAAAATATTTTTTTCCCAATAAAACTAACCTAAGATATTTTTATATATGTCTTTTGTGTAACTAATACATTGTTATTAAATTAACAATCGGCCAAGAAGTATCACAGCGAAGGAGGGGCCAAAACCCCGGGGGTTTTTTGGGGGGATCATTCGAGGGGTCGGGAATTATTTTTGGGACCGGGGCCTTTTACTGCAACAGATACTAAACCCTGAGGAGGCTTTTTTCCCAACATTAGGCTGATTGCATTGATTATGACAAATATTAGAACAAAACAAATTACCTTTATTTACTATTTTATATATTTGTATCAACATTTTCCAACTCATTTCAAAAAAAGTCTTGTTTGTATCAGAATGTTCAGCTATAAGCACTGCGGCGAGCCAACGCCAACCAGTCCACACCTAGAAAAGTTTGGGCCATACCAATTCCTAGACAGGGGCCGCCCCAAAAAAGCCGCCCCCCGGAAAGAGGGATGCGAAATGCTTACACCTGGGGGCGAGGCCTGCGGCAATCCCCCGCCAAAAAAAGGTAAGCACCGAGTGTCAGACAAACCCAAAGAGACAGCCGTAAAAAAACGACCAGGCCGGGGCCCTATTTTAAAGGCCCCGGGGGAAGCAGAATTCGCCAACCATAAAAAAAAAGAAGAATTTTTTGCATTATTTCTAACAATATTTCTGTGTACGTACATACCAATTAAGATATACACACAACGCACAAATAACTTTCACATATATTGCATATGTAGCCCTCAGTAAAAGCAGGGGAAACATAACATACATCTTTACTTTTACATAAAAACAATACCAATAATAACTGTACATACACTTGAACTGTGTCGCGAGCCCAAAAGTACTCAATTATACCACCCATGCTTATAATGTGCATAAATTGTAGACTTGCACAGAGGGATGGGGGGGAGGCGGCTGATGTGGGAAAAGGATTTAGGACGATTTTTGGAAGGGGTGAGGAGGGGTTGGGGTTTAAGGAATGGGAAAGGGTTATTTGTATCGGCATTTTTTGGGAGGGGTCCTCAGGGTCGTCCTCCCCGACCATGCCCAAAGAATGAAAATATATTACCTATATATTAAAAAAATTAATAATAATACACTTTATATATTATATAAAAATAAAATAATTTTTAATGATACATATATATGCATATAGCAAATAATATGCAATAAAAAAAATTGTTAATAGATGTATAATTGGGAATATATTAATATATAGATAATAGATTAATAAAAAATATAGAATATATGTTATATTGAATAAAATATATATATTATATATATATAAAATATTAAAATAAAACACACCACTATATACCCCCACATAAAGCAACGGTTATATATATAATATATGTATAATTATATAATTTATATAAACCAGACACCACACACTAATTGTTTTGTTGTGTGTGTATTAACCAAAGGGGCATAATATAATCTGCACCATAGTGAGGATCTGTCCTAACTGGACCACCTCTCACCACATTGCCCCAAGTTCACTTCGACTCAAGTAAACACCTGTCGGTCCCATCAGGGTAGGGGTAGAAAGAGGGCAAGGGGACTCTTTACCTTGAGGGAAACCCTTCTCAATAAGACCACAGGAAGGTAAGGGAAAACCACCCTGATGATCTTTTCCTTGTATTTAGGCAGACATTTCAGGAAAGGGGCCAAAAATCCCGTGGAAAAGACCGGTTGAAAAGTGAATGAAAGAAAAAGGGGATCATAGAGAAAATGGATGCCAAAAAAACAGTCTTAAATAGAGCCTAAAAGAATACCATAAAAACACACACACACAACACACACACACCCCAAACCACACACACACACACACAAAACACAACATAATATATAATAATATATAAAAATATGCTCAAAGATCCTGCATTTTTTTGCATCTTTAAAAAAATGTACTAATCATACTCAAAGTATATGACTTACTTTTTATAGTGTATTCCACTTCTTCCACTACGACATTTGCTCGGGGATCGAGGTTTTTCAATAATTTTCCTAAATCTTTGCCGCCTCGTCTGTGAATATAAATATATATATAAAAAATATATATATATACACCACACAATATACATAAATAACTTACATAGCTGGAAGGAAGGGTTCCCGGGTAGGGGCAAATAATTAAAATTTTCCATCACGATCAAACCCCCCCTACCCTCTTCTCTCTTTCTTTTGTCTCGCTCCTCGGATTTTTTTCATTTGGGGATAAAATGAGTTTTTGAAAATTTTGCTTTCAAGAGTTTTGAGCAATTGAAAATTTTTAAAAAAAAAAAACAATATAAGTAAAAGGTACATTCATGAACTGAAAACATTGAAAAGGAAAAAAAAGGGAAAAAGAAAAAAAGCATTCAAGGGTTTTTACATTTCAGGTAAAAAAACTTTTGTACCTTTTTTCTAATATTCACTTAATCATTTATATTTACGCATTCTTTTTTTAGCTTTTTATTTTAAAACATCCCAAAAAATAAGATAAACAAAGGGAAAATGTTTAATGTTAAATTGATCATAATCAATTTAAAACCCCCTTATGCTTAAATTATAAACCCAATTTTCCAATGGTTTAAAAAAGGTTGAATATTTTTATATATAAATAAAATATATATACATATATATAGGATATTAAAATTTTACCTAATTTATATTTAAAAGTACCATAATGTATATTATATATATCTAGTAAAAAGAAAGATATATATATAAGCAGACAGAAGAGATACAACATAAATACATACATACACAACACACACCCCAAAGACCACCTAATGTATCTTTAAAAATATAATAATAATATAAAAAATATATAATTTAAAAATATATATGTAAAAATATTATATCGTATATCTATATATGTATATGTATAAAATAAAGGATACAATCATTCCCCACAATTAGCAAAATAAAAGGTCATGCCTCCATAGTGTACCGTGATTGGACACAGGGCCCGCCAAATGACTCCATATCCCAAAAAGACTTTTTACAAAAGGCATCAAACGAACTCCAAGCAAAGATAGTGTCCAGTTTCGCTTCCATAGAGCAAAACGCACATCAAGGCTTGAAGACGTAGCTTTGGGACTTATCATAGGGCCGACATCTCCAAATGCTCATATTGATCGAGTTTCATGGCTCCTGCTCCCAGACCAACCCATCTGCTGACTTCTTGGCTAACAGCCAAAGTCTTGAATCTTAGTCTTGGCCAGGAGACCTCTAGGCCCAATGACTGCCTCATTACTAAATACATGAAGAACTGCCATCAGTGACTCCAAAGACTCGATAGATAGCAACATCATCGGCAACGTCAAGGTCTGAGACCTTGATATTACCCAGTGTTGCTCCACACTGACCTTTGGCTAGTAGCTCTGCCCATTATCCAGTCCATGCAGGTGTTGAAAAGTGTTGATGCAAGTACACAATCTTGCCTCACCCCTGAATTAACAGGGAAGAATTTTGACAGTACCGATAAATGGGCTTGCTATTAGGCTAATAATCTGTTGGAATTCCCCTAAGCCTAAAAACCCTCCCATGCACTGAGTCAAAGGCCTTCTTGGGGTCGATGTAGGCTGCAAGCAACCTACGACCGAACTCACGACGGCGTTCCACAATTAAACTTGAAGCGCCAGAAACGGTCTATTGGGGACTTACCGGGAATGAATCAAGATTCCTCCGGATTTGTATCAGAAGAATTTGTGGGCAAAAACCTTGCTTGGAATAATAAATGATGTAACGCCACGGTAGTTCCCACCGTCCCACGATCCCTTTCACTTTCCAGAGAGAGATGACCATGCCCAACAAAAGGTTTGGGGGAATGGAATCAGACTGCCAGATGGCAGTCAAGACTGTAGCAAGCCCCGTGCCATAGGTTCACCCCCAGCCTTTAGCATTCAGCAGGGATATCATATATGCCTGCACCTCTTCAGAGTAGGAGGTTTTTCTCGCTGATTGGTGCATCCAATCTAACTGTTGGGGGGTCTACCGGGTACAGCTGCTCTAATACTCAGCCTAACGTTCACGAACTCTGATAGATATGAGATCATTTGTTCATCCACTGAGCAGACTGCAGTCATCTGTTAGAAGGGCTTAGAGTTCACTTTCTCAGGGCTTGGTAGGCAGGGAAGGAAAATTTACCAAGAAATGGCCTTCAACCTCCTCAGAAAGATTCCTGATAAACTGTTTCCGTCCCTTCTCAGCATTGCCCGGGGCCCTGTGCACCAAAGAGCGACACAAGTCCTAACCCATTCAGCTGAGCCAAGTGACATGCTTCATTGGCCTCCAGTATCTCCGGGGAAAATAAAAATTCTGCCTTGCCCTTGGCAGGGCGCCAATGGACTCCTTCGAATGTGCTTGAGTGTTTACATTTAAAGGCTCCCACAGAGCAACTGAGTCTGTCAGGTTTTCAAGTTCTGTAAATCGATCACAGACTGCCGTGGCAAATCCATGGCACACTCCTCCTCAGTCTGTCCAAGTGAAACACCCTAGAGTGGTCACTGGAGGGATAAGGAGTTTTGAAGTGGTCTCTTAGGTAGCCACTACCAGCCTATGGTCAGTGCCAATAACTCAGCACTCCGCTAAACCCTGTAATTATGAAGATTCCTCCATCAAGTGCTGACAAGTATGTAGACAATCTCCTTGGTCATGGAGGGCCATATTGCTATATCATTCCAGCAAGGCGGGTTGCGGCGCTGATCCCAGGTGCCCAGAAATCCTTATTCTCTGGGACCTAGCAAGGAGGCTGTTCCTCTCTACTGGGGTCAGCCCTGAGCCATGGGGCCAACAGACATCTCGTAGCCAGCTCGACCACAGCTGGATACTGCATTGAAGTCGCTCAGAACAATGCGAATGTCTCGCCAAGGGAAATTTGTCTGCCATGGATGTGATAATGGCATAGAATCAAACATTGGTAGAGCATACACAGCAGAAAGAGTCACAATGCCAAAAGTATGCTTCAGTCTCAGTGCCATAATATGCTCATAAACTGTTGTTACCTCAACTACCGAGGTTGAAGTCGGATGGGGATGGCTATGGGTACTTCCCCGGAGGGGATGACCATTTTCCATGGCCTGACTGGTAGAAGGGGTACCCACCCATAAAGATCGTGCCGCTGGGCCAGACATCTATCCCAAGAGGACAGCCACTTCAACTCCAACGCTCCAATTCCCAGGACCACTAGTCCTCCGTATGGACAAGAGGTTCCAAGCACCTACTCGGTTAGCTCACCTGAGTTTAAACCTCGGGGTCGCTCCGGTGGCGCAACCAAATAAAAGGGTTAACAGGCTGTGGGGCCCAACGTCCGCCTTGGGGTTCCCTTGGGATTTGGCCCACAAGCCCCATGCCCCCCCCCCCCCCCCCCCCCCCCGCACATCCATTATGAAGATGCTGCTAGTGAGTTATCTGGGGGGAGGAGAGTTGACAAGGCCCACCTCCCCCAGCTGTCCTAAGCCCAGGGGGGCGAGGGTGGGTTGGTACTCCAGGGGGGTGCCACAATGCGGTGGCCATAGCCCCTACCCCGGGGGGACGCTGTTCCGAGATCCCCCACAGTTTACCGGGACCCAAAGGGCCCATTTCCATGGGCCCGAGAGACACTGCGAATCTCGATGACGGGAGGCTGGGGAACGGGAGGGAAGCTTTTGCAAGCGCTCCCTTTTTTTGCACTACTAGCCAGGTGGGACTACAAACAAAAAGGGATCAAGAAATTAACACTACCTAAACTACCCATATATCCAATACTAACATACACACACACACAAACACACAACACACAACACACCCACACACACACAACAATAAATCATATATATATTTAAAAAATATATATAATACACATATATATTCATATCTACATAAAACATAGATATACTATAATTTCAATTTTTAACATATAGATACATATTTCATATATAGATATAAACAACATTTAAAAATACATATATATAAAAATTAAAATTAAAATTCATATTATCATATTTGTATATAACATATACATATATACACACCACACACCCACACACAACCACACACTTACACACACATATAAAATACCACAACACACACACACACACACACACACACACCACACACAACACAAAAATTTAAAAAAAACAAACCCCAAACACACACACACATATATTATATAAATATATATTTAATGTAATTTTTTATATAATATACAAAAAGCACACACACACACACAAACCCACACACACACACACCACAGACACACAAACATAACAAAATATATCATGAACACATACACACACACACACACGCACACAAAAACACACACGAAATATACATCATACTGTTTAAATATCAAATATATATATTTTTATAATAGCATGAATTATTATATACAATGTTGTGGTAGTGTGGAAATATAATATATATAATAATATAATATAAAAATTATTAAAATACATGCACACACAAATTTTATCTCTTATATACACACAACACACACAATGTGTCTAATTTTTATATTTTAATTACACCCCCAAAAACACAAAACACACACACACACGCGGTCTATAAAACACACACACACACCACACACAACACACACACACCCAAACACAAAAACACAACACCAACAAACACACAACACACACAAACACACACAAACCACACCACACAACCACAACGCCCCACACACAAAACACACAATATATACAATAAAAAAATAAACTACATATTTTGTCGTGTGGAATATATTAAAATATATATAAAAAAAGGGGTGTATTATTATATATTAAAATAATATAAAATTATTTACACACAACCACACACACACACAACAACACAAAACACACACAAAAAAAATTATTATTTAATATAAAATATATATTAAGTATATATATAAAAATAATATTCATGTATATTTTTAAATATAAAAAATAAAAATATAAAAAATAATATATGGGTTGTTGGGGTGGGTGTGTTTGGGTGTGTATTTAATACTTTATTAAAAATATAAAACATATATTTATTAAAAACACATTAAAGTAATACATACATATGTAAATAATAAAAAATCATATCACACACACACAACAACACACAAAAACACACCCACACACCCAACCCACAAACACACAGCATGTGTTGCGCGTGGTGTTTTTTTATAGCAGAAATTTCTACCCGTCACATTATAATTTTTTTTTTGGGAAATTTTGGGGGAAAAACCAGTATTTTTTGCTATTAAACCATCAGATTAAATGTTGCTAAAAAAATCCCGGCTGGGGATTACGTATTTTACTTCAGTTATCGATCCCCAATTGTAATAAATAAAAAAAAAACTTTATACTATTCAGGACAATTCGAACAGTTCGCCCAATGACCCCCAACTTAATTCTAAATTTTAAATTTAGCTTTCATGACATAAGGAACATAAATCAAAGCTCAACGTTACAAAATTATAATATTTCATCTATTAAAATATCAACAGTTAAATTTATAGAAGAACACATTAATATAATACCATTTATATCATAATAACATACATCTATATATATTCATGTATATAAAATATATATTATTAAAGGGGAAGAGTAGCGAGAGAGGAAGAGAGAGATTTTTACAAGAAAAAAGTATTTTTGTGGGTTTTTAATGGTGTTAGTTTTTTGTATGTGCACACAAACACACACCCCCACACACATAACATATATATGTAAAAAATTTTTATAAATATAATATAAAATTTTCAACACAGACCTGCACACAGAACCCAAACACACACATGTTAAATTTTTGTGTGTGTGTTGTGGGGGGAATAATATATATATAATATAAAAAATTATATGTGTGTGTGGGGTTATATATTATTTTCTACATAGGACGATATAAACAAAATATATTATAAATTTAAAAACAAAATTTATTTTTTCAAAAAAAACTTTTTTAAATTTAAAAAAAAAATTTTTTTTTAAAAATTTTTTTTTTTAAAAAAATTTAAAAAATAGTATATTTAAATAAATAAAAAACTTTTTTTAAAAATTATATTTGTAAAAAATAATATATAAAAAATTATTATAAATATTAAAAAATTATATGTTTTTTTTAAATTTTTTTATAGATATACATTACATACAAAACAGACATACATATAATTTTAAATATATACATAATACATATACCAATATTCAATATTGTAAATATACAAATTAAAGAAATAAAGCTATAAACATAGGCATATATATACACCAAATATTATATTTAATATACATATAAAATAAAAATAATATACATATATAATATATTCATATGACATTGCATTAAACAATATATTTATTTAAAATAATATTTATATAACATATACATAATAAAAAATATATAACATAAATAATAAAGAATAAAACCATATATAAAAATATATAATAACATATAGTTTATTTAAAAAAAATTTAATAATAAAAGTATATTTTGTGAAAATTTTTTAATAAGTATAAAATATTATGTATAAATATGTATGTAGTACATATGTTTTTAGCCATAATAAAAATAATACACACACACATAATAAATTTAAAATTAAAACAATGATAATACAAAATATATAAATAATAAAACCCAAAAAATACAATTATAACATAATATTTAGATTAATATATAAAAAAAAAAATTAAAATATATATATAATACATATATATATACATAATATAAAAAATATATATATATATATATATATATATATATATATATATATTCATGTATATATATATATATATATATATATTCATGTATATATATATATATAATATATATATATATATATATATATATATGTGTGTGTGTGTGTGTGTGTGTGTGTGTGTGTGTGTGTATTTACATACTTATATGTATAAATATATATAAGCATATATTTATATATATACACATATATATGTATATACATACATATGTATATATATATAAACATACATATACACACACACACATACACACACACACACACCCACACACCCACACCCACACACACACAGGCATGTGTGTGCGCGTGTGTGTTTTTGTATATGCAGTATTTTCTTACCCGGTCACATCTGGATAATTGTTTTTGGAATGTGAGGGAAAAACCAGTAGTTGCTATTGAGCCATCAGATGTGAATGTTGCTAGAAAATACAGGCTCGGGATTACGTATGTTGTACTTGCAGTTATCGATCCACTCAATCTGTAAGTAAATAAAAAGAAAACTTTTATATCATATTCAGGACAATTCGAACAGTTCGTCAATGACCCCCAACTTAATTCTAAATATTAATTTAGCTTTCATGGTACATTAAAGGAACATAAATCAAAGCTCAACGTTACAGGAAATTATAATATTTTCATCTTATTAAAATGATACATACATGTGTAGAATTTATAGAAGAACACATTATATATAATACACATGGTATATGCAGTATATATAGCATACATACTATATATATATTCATGTATATATATATATATATATATATGGAGAGAGAGATAGCGAGAGAGAGAGAGAGAGAGATGTATATACACAGAAATATGTATTTGTGTGTGTGTGTTTGAATGTGTGTTAGTTTCTGTATGTGCACACAAACACACACACCCACACACATATACATATATATGTATACATATGTATATATATATATATATATATATATTCATCAACACAGACACATGCACACAGAACCACACACACACATGTATATGTGTGTGTGTGTGTGTGTGTGTGGATATATATATATATATATATATATAAATATATATGTGTGTGTGTGTGTGTATATATATATTTACATACATATGGACGTATATATACATATATATATATAAATATACATTTATTTACATAACTATATATCTATGTATATGCATATATATACGTATATATATATATATATATATATATATATATATATATATATAAATATATATGTGTGTGTGTGTGTGTATATATATATTTACATACATATGGACGTATATATACATATATATATATAAATATACATTTATTTACATAACTATATATCTATGTATATGCATATATATACGTATATATATATATATATATATATATATATATATATATATATATATATATGTATATATATTTATAAGTATATGTGTATTTATATAGATATACATATACATACAATACAGACATACATATATATGTATATATATACATGAATACATATACACATATATTCATATATGTGTATATATACATATATATAAATGAATATATATGCATATATAACATAGGCATATATATACACACAAATACTTATATGTTATATATACATATATAATATATAAATATATATACATATATAATATATATGCATATGTACATATGCATATATATACATATATATTTACTTAGATATATATATATATATATACATATACATAATATATAAATATATATACATATATAATATATAGATATATATCCATATATATAAATATATAAATATACATATATGTTTACTTAAATATATATTTATATATATAATTATGTATAGTTGTGTAAACATTAATATATAAGTATAAATATATATATGTATAAATATGTATGTATGTACATATGTATTTATGCACATATATATATATATACACACACACATATATAAATTATATACATACATATGTATAGATTACATATATATAAATAATATAGACACATATATACAAGTTATATACATACATATATATAGATTATATATATACATATATAAATTATATATATATATATACATATATATATACATATATATAATATATATATAAATATATATATATATATATATATATATATATATGAATTCTATATACACACATATATACAAGTTATATACATACATATATATATATATATATATATATATATTATATATATATATGCATATATATAAAGTATATATTTGTGCCAGTTATATACATACATATATATATATATATAGATAGATAGATAGATTATATATACATATATATAGATTATATATATATATATATATATATATATATATATATAAAGATAGATTATATATACATATATATATAGATTATATGTATATATAGATAGATTATATATACATATATATAAATTATATATATATAAAGATTAAATATATATATAGATTATATATATATTACATATTTATATACACACACAAGTTATATACATACATATATAGAAATTATATGTATACATATATATATATATATATATAAATCATTTATATATATATACACACATATATAAAAGTTATATACATACATATATAGAGATTATATATATACATATATATATATAAATTATATATATACATATATACAAGTTATATACATGCATATACTTAGATTATATATATACATAATATATATATATATATATATATGTAAATTATATACTTACATATACCTATAGATTATATATAAACATATATAAATCATATATACACATATACAAGCTATATACATACATATATATAGATTATATTTAAATATATATATATATATATAAATTATATATATACACATATACAAACAATATATATATATTTATATATATATAAATATATATATATATAGATAGATTGATCATATATATACAGATATATAGATTATATATATACATATATACAAGTTATATACATACATATAGATTATATATACATATATGTAAATTACACACACACACACACATATATATATATATATATATATATATATATATATATATAAGTTATATACTTACATACATATTGATTATATATATACATATATACAAGTTATATTTATATATATAGATATATACAAATTATATACATATATAGATTATATATATACTTTTATATAAATTATATATATACAAATATACAAATTAAATATATTCATATATACAAGTTATATACATACATATATATAGATTTAATATATATATAAATTATATATATACATATATGCATGTCATATACATACATATATACAAATTGTATACATAGATATATATAGATTATATATATACATATAGAAAAGTTATATACATACATATATACAGATTATATACACACACACACACATATATATAGATTATATACATACATATATACAAGTTATATATACATATACATATATATTATACATATACATATATATAGATTATATACATACATACATATATAGATTATATATACACATGTATATGAATTATATGCCTACATATATAAAAGTTATATATATACATATATAGATTATATATATACATATATACAAATTATATACATACATATATACAAGTTATATACATATATATATATATATGTATATATATATAGATTATATATACATTTATATAAATTATATAGATATATATATACAAGTTATATAGATACAGATATATATATGTATATATATAAATTATATAAATCATGTACATACATATATATAAATTATATACATACATATATATATAAATTAGATACATAGATATATATAAATTACATATATACATACATATATATAAATTATATACATACATATATATGAATTATATATATACATATATTCAAGTTATAAACATACATATATATAGATTATATATATCCATATATATGTATATATATATAAATCATATATACATTATACATACATATAAATAACTTATATATATATATATATATATATATATATATATATATATAAACATACACACAAGTTATAATACATACATATATATTATATATATATAATATAAAGTATATATACATATATACAGGATATATACATATTTATATATAGATTATATATGTACACACACACACACACACACACACACATATTTATATATATATATATATATATATATATATATATATATAGATTATATGTATACATATATGGAAATTATATATATATATATATATATACAAGTTATATACATACATATATAGATTATATATACATATATATAATTTAGATATACATACATATATATAGATTACCTATATACGTATATATAAATATATAAGTTATCTATGTATATATATATATACAAGTAATATATATATATATATATATATATATATATATGTATATATATATATATATATATATAGGTTATATATATACACATTTATATATAAATTATATATAAACATATATACAAGTTATCTACATACATATATATAGATTAT
>NC_061826.1:22467312-22469812 GCF_019202785.1 Penaeus chinensis | reverse complement strand
GCTTGTTGAAGTGGAAGTTGACGTAGATGTGCTTGTTGATGTAGATGTGGAGGTACTTGTTGATGTTGAAGTGCTTGTAGATGTAGAAGTGCTTGTTGATGTAGATGTAGAAGTGCTTGTTGATGTAGAAGTACTTGTTGAAGTGGAGTAGATGTAGAAGTGCTTGTTGATGTAGAAGTGCTTGTTGATGTAGAAGTGCTTGTTGATGTAGAAGGTACTTGTTGAAGTGGAAGTAGATGTAGAAGTGCTTGTTGATGTAGAAGTGCTTGTTGATGTAGAAGTGCTTGTTGATGTAGAAGTGCTTGTTGATGTAGAAGTGCTTGTTGATGTAGAAGTAGAAGTAGAAGTGCTTGTTGATGTAGATGTAGTTGTTGAAGTGGAAGTAGATGTAGATGTAGAAGTACTTGTTGATGTAGAAGTGCTTGTTGATGTAGAAGTACTTGTTGAAGTGGAAGTAGATGTAGAAGTGCTTGTTGATGTAGAAGTACTTGTTGATGTAGAAGTGCTTGTTGATGTAGAAGTGCTTGTTGAAGTGGAAGTAGATGTAGAAGTGCTTGTTGATGTAGAAGTGCTTGTTGATGTAGAAGTACTTGTTGAAGTGGAAGTAGATGTAGAAGTGCTTGTTGATGTAGAAGTGCTTGTTGATGTAGAAGTACTTGTTGAAGAGGAAGTAGATGTAGAAGTACTTGTTGATGTAGAAGTGCTTGTTGATGTAGAAGTGCTTGTTGATGTAGAAGTAGAAGTAGAAGTGCTTGTTGATGTAGATGTGCTTGTTGATGTAAAGTACTTGTTGAAGAGGAAGTAGATGTAGAAGTACTTGTTGATGTAGAAGTGCTTGTTGATGTAGAAGTGCTTGTTGATGTAGAAGTAGAAGTAGAAGTGCTTGTTGATGTAGATGTAGTTGTTGAAGTGGAAGTAGATGTAGATGTAGAAGTACTTGTTGATGTAGAAGTGCTTGTTGATGTAGAAGTACTTGTTGATGTAGAAGTGCTTGTTGATGTAGAAGTGCTTGTTGAAGTGGAAGTAGATGTAGAAGTGCTTGTTGATGTAGAAGTGCTTGTTGATGTAGAAGTACTTGTTGAAGTGGAAGTAGATGTAGAAGTGCTTGTTGATGTAGAAGTGCTTGTTGATGTAGAAGTACTTGTTGAAGAGGAAGTAGATGTAGAAGTACTTGTTGATGTAGAAGTGCTTGTTGATGTAGAAGTACTTGTTGAAGTGGAAGTAGATGTAGAAGTGCTTGTTGATGTAGAAAGTGCTTGTTGATGTAGAAGTACTTGTTGATGTAGGAAGTACTTGTTGAAGTGGAAGTAGATGTAGAAGTGCTAGTTGATGTAGAAGTGCTTGTTGATGTAGAAGTACTTGTTGAAGTGGAAGTAGGTACTTGTTGAAGTGGAAAGTAACTTGTTGAAGTAGAAGTAGATGTAGAAGTGACTTGTGAGTGTGATGCTTGTTGATGTAGAAGTACTTGTGTAAAGTTGAAGTGGAGATGAGAAGTGTTGACTGTGATGTGAAGTACGTTGATTGATGTAGAAGTTGATGTTGATGTAGAAGTGCTTGTTGAAGTGGAAGTACTTGTTGAAGTGGAAGTAGATGTAGAAGTACTTGTTGATGTAGAAGTGCTTGTTGATGTAGAAGTGCTTGTTGATGTAGAAGTGCTTGTTGAAGTGGAAGTACTTGTGTGAAGTTGTAGAGTAGTACTTGTTGATGTAGAAGTGCTTTTGTGTGAAGTCTTGAGTGTAAGTAGAGTGTTGATTAGAAGTGCTTGTTGATGTAGAAGTGCTTGTTGATGAGAAGTGCTGTTGAAGTGACTTGTTGAATGAGTTGTAGAAGTACTGTTGATGTAGAGTGTTGATGTAGAAGTGCTTGTTGATGTAGAAGTGCTTGTTGAAGTGGAAGTACTTGTTGAAGTGGAAGTAGATGTAGAAGTGCTTGTTGATGTAGAAGTGCTTGTTGATGTAGAAGTGCTTGTTGATGTAGAAGTGCTTGTTGATGTAGAAGTGCTTGTTGATGTAGAAGTACTTGTTGATGTAGAAGTGCTTGTTGATGTAGAAGTACTTGTTGATGTAGAAGTACTTGTTGAAGTGGAAGTACTTGTTGAAGTGGAAGTAGATGTAGAAGTGCTTGTTGATGTAGAAGTGCGTGTTGATGTAGAAGTGCTTGTTGATGTAGAAGTGCTTGTTGATGTAGAAGTGCTTGTTGATGTAGAAGTACTTGTCGATGTAGAAGTACTTGTTGAAGTGGAAGTAGATGTAGAAGTGCTTGTTGAAGTGGAAGTAGATGTAGAAGTACTTGTTGAAGTTGAAATTGTAGATGTAGTTGACAAGATACATATACATTCTGAAGTAACAGTTGAAGTGGAGGTACTCGACAGTGTGGAAGTTAATGTTGACGTGGAGGTACTTCTTGTGGAAGTACTTGTTGTTGTGGATGTGCTCGTTGAAGTGGAAGTAGAAGTAGAAGTGCTTGTTGATGTAGAAGTGCTTGTTGATGTAGAAGTGCT
>NC_061826.1:22429071-22431571 GCF_019202785.1 Penaeus chinensis | reverse complement strand
TGTCAGGAAAAAGGCGGCCCTCAGGCGACAAGAGGTTGCTCAAAACCGACCAGACTTTGTTCCTGCCCCACCGGGCACCCATG
Organism: Penaeus chinensis; assembly: GCF_019202785.1. Lineage (NCBI taxonomy): Eukaryota > Metazoa > Arthropoda > Malacostraca > Decapoda > Penaeidae > Penaeus > Penaeus chinensis. Next base: position 22,431,488 of record NC_061826.1, on the reverse strand, counting down.
TCTGGGGAAGGAACAAAAGAGAAAAGGCCTCCCGACCTCCTAAGAGGAAGGAAGCCGCCCCCCAGCCGACACCGGTTGTCTCCAACAAAAAGGAGTTTCCGACAATGCCAAATGTGCAGAAAAAGAAAATGAAGATAAAAGGTTCTAAGAGCACCACAAAAACCTCCCCAACAGATGATCATCTCCTCTTTGACGAGGACGATATGACTCTCCTGTTAACTGCTGTTGTCTCAGCAGTAGCAACAGCCCTGGGGAGGTCGAGTGAGGAGGCCGAGAAGGCAGTTTCGGTCGCCATGACGGCAATGACCCAGACTGTCGCAGCCCTGAAGGGAAGAAAGCTGGTTAGAGCAAAACCAGCCTCACCCTCACCCCAGGACGAGACTCCCCTCCCCACTCCAAACCAGGCCATGCCTTCACAGGCAGAGCCAAAACAGGCGCAATCTGTGCAGCCAGAGCCAGATCACGCTGACCTTGCCCAGGCAAGGCCAGCAAGGCCAGCCAAGAAAACGCCTGAGAGAAAAGCCAAACCAATCAAAGTCAGAGCTACCAAAGGCTATTCACCTCCCAGTGGACCCAAGGATAGCCTGACAACAGACAAGGAGCCCTCAACCAGCGAGGACCTCGCAATGGAGTTGTCAGACTCCGACGATGTCTCTGATGTAACTATCACTGAGTAACATCATGACACACCATCTAAGCATCCTACAGTGGAACATTAATAGCTTCTCTGCAAAGAACGCTTTTCTCCAAGCAATAGTGCGATCAAGGAACACTGACATTGTCATGCTCTAGGAGACATTAACAGTGGACACTGTTCGCTTCTCAGGGTACCATGCCTTCACACTGCCACGAACACCTGGCAAGAGAGGCTTGATTACCCTTGTCAGAGCAACAATCCCCTGCTCCGCAATAGCCGATGCATCGCACTGTGGAGACAATGTTGAATCCCTTGCTGTCGAGGTTAACCTGGCCGGGGGGCCCCTCAAACTGTACAACGTGTACAGCTGGCCACGCTGTAAGAGCTTAGACATCAGCCAGGTCTGTGCTTCTGCTGCACACGACCGAGTGATCATAGGGGGAGACTTCAATGCACATCACCCCATCCTGGCTCCCTGCCGGGCACCGGATGCGGCCGGCTATCACATAGCCGACGTGCTAGAGACATTCCCTGAGATCGCTCTCCTCAACACCCAAGAGCCAACGCATGTCAGAGAAAGGGTCCTAGACCTCACCCTGGCCACTGCGACTCTGGTGGGGAGGATTGGCTGGCGTGTAGATGAGACCGTCACAAGTGACCATTACGGCACTATAACTACCCTCATGGATGCTGGCCCAGCCGAAATCCTAAGACCGAATCCAAGATGGAAAACAGACAAGGCCAACTGACAGGCGTTTCAAAACGCCTTGGCCCTCTGTCTGAGATGCAACGATCCCCCACAAAGTGAAAATGTGGAAGTGCTCGAAGCTAGCCTGCTAAACGCCATTAATGAAGCAGCCTCACAGACCATACCCAAAACTCGGCCTGGGTCCAGAAGTCACAAAGACGCCTGGTACTTCAATGACGAGATCAGGGAGGTCAACCACAGGGTGAACATGTGCCGAAAACTATTCCGAAGGCAAAGAACCCCTGACAACTTATCCCTCCTAAGGGAGGCTGTCACGGATGCCAAGGAAACTGCCAACAGAGTCAAGCAGGAAAAGTGGCTGGAATGGTGTGAGTCCTTCGACCACCAAACCACCCTTTCAGAGCTGTGGCAACGGGTCAAGCGAGCTACCAGCCGCTCAGCCCCGAGGTGCACCCATCACGACCCCCAAGCGGAGGCTAACAGACTGGCGCACGAGTTCTCTGCGAGAACGAGCAGCAACAGTCTGCCAGCCGAGCTGAGGGCAAGACAAGAGCGTCTACAGCCAGACAGACATGCTCAGATCAGAGAAAGGGCAGCCGAACCCGATAACTCAGACGTTATCTTTTCTCTAAGGGAACTAAGGAAAGCCTATAAAACCAGTTCCAACACAGCCCCGGGCTCTGATGGGAACTCGTACCCGATTATCTCCCACCTAGGACTAGCAGGTGAGCGTGCACTCTTGCAACTCATCAACAAGTCCTGGGAAACTTCCACTCTACCCCAGAGTTGGAAGAGGGCTACCATAGTTCCCGTCCCAAAACCAAAGGAGCCGGGGAAGTACCGCCCCATCTCTCTGCTCAGCTGCCTGGCCAAGACGGCTGAGAGGATGGTACTAAACTGGCTTCAATGGAAAACGGGACCCCCGCACGAACACCTCCACGGGTTCACAAGGGGCATGGGCACAGCACACAGCATAGCCACGCTCTTAAGCACAATCAGCAAGGGCCCAATGTGGTGGTATTCCTTGACCTGGAGAAGACTTTTGAACTGGCAAGTCCGCTTGCCATTCAG
>NC_061826.1:22396571-22401571 GCF_019202785.1 Penaeus chinensis | reverse complement strand
TTATCATTGCTATTATTATTATTGTTATCATTGCTGTTATTATTATTGTTATCATTGCTGTTATTATTATTATTATTATTATGAATGTTAATATTATTAATATCATTGCCATAATCACCATCATCATTATTATCATCATCATAATAATAATAATAATAATTATTATTATTATTGTTGTTATTATTACTATCATTACTATTGTTATTGTTATTATTATTATTATCATTATTATTATTATTATCATCCTCATCAGCATTATTATCATAATTACTATTATACTATCACTATTATCTATATCGTTAGTAGTAGTAGTAGAAGTAGTAGTAGTAGTATAATTGTCACTATTACTATTATTATCATTATCATGATTATTACTATTATCATTATTGTTGTTCTTGCTGTTTATATCATTCTCGTTACGTTGTTGTTGTTACTGACAATTCTTTTTTACTTTTATTATCATTAATATTGACAGTAGTAGTGTAGTGATTTTGGAAATTCCATTGTCTGATAATGATAATAGAAATAAAAGACAGTCCAGCAAAATAAATTCAAAGGCTGATATAAACATTGCATTTTCTTCTACATATATTATTGCCTTTGGTTTCTGTGGCCATAAACATCCACTCGACTTACCTTTTTGGCTCGGTGGGTCTTGCAGCTCGAAAAGAAAAGGCGATCCCACAGTCCCAGCGTTAACCCTACGGCCGACTCGATTCCTCTGGCCGCGAGACAAGTCGAGAGCGGGCGGAAAACAAACAGGGCGGACGCTTAACTTCTAGTTCTATTTCAAAATGTTTCATTTCGTAATAATACTCTGGTATCATTTATTTTGCTGGCTAAAATAACAAAATAGCAAAATTGGACAATCAAAGTAAATATCAGTACAAATAAAATTTTAAAATATGATAAACGAAAGGTTAAATTAGAATTAACCAAAACACAAACAGAATTACGGACAAATACAAATAAAACAATTAAGGACATTAAAAATTAAGAAATATACCAACTAAAACTCAGTAAAACATTAATTGTTAAAGACGTGGTATTTTTGGCCAGTCTTCCTTGGTGAGGCGCGCTTGGCCAAGAGATGGCGCTCCACCAAATAAAAGTGGTATCCCACTTAAAATGTTCAGATCATTACAGTAGTAATAATTGTAGTTACAATGCTACTACCACTATTCTTATCATTATTTATACTTTTAGAATTATTATAATTAATATTATTAGTAGTATTTTGTTATTATTATTTTTATTATCAATATTATTATCATTAATATTATTATTATTGTGTTCCTGTCATTATTATTATCATTATTATTATCATTATTAATATAATTATTATTGTTGTTCCTGTCATTATTAGTATGCGTATTATTTTGATAATCATTATTATTATGATAATCATTATTATCATTAACCCATTCGCGACGGGGAAAATGAACAAAAAATGGGGAAAATGCTATGCTCATTTTTTATACTTTTTTTGTGAAATGTCTCCACACATAGATGGCTCTGCTTTTACCTTATCTCAGAGTGGTCAGAAGCCTGCATTGTCACGCCCTCCAACTAACAGGGGTGACCTCCGGCGTAACCATGACCCGTATAAACAAATTTCATCATCTATTATTGTTCGATGTATTTTTTTCGGCTTGTGTTAACACTGCATTAGTGGGATTATTTATAGAATTACTTAAAACTTGGCGGGATTACCCACAAACCAGCATTGTTTTTTCTTTCTCCAGACCTCCCCACTTATCCTCGTTCCCAACTTCCACACTTCCCCTCCCTCTCTACCTATTTTCAATATTTTTTTTAAGTCACTTCTCTTAGGTAGTTTGTCGTTCAAGATTGTCCTTGCGGACGCGACAACTCTTCCTTCCTTATGATTATGCACAATGCTTATCTCTTGTAGGATCTCATCTCTGTCTATCCTGAGACTATTGCAATTCAAGCAACTTCTTGCGGAATGTTGCAATTGTTTCCCTAGGCATGCTCCTCTGTCTTTCTCTTGACATATTTAAAATAAAAGACTATAGAAATTGTAAAATCAATGTAAATTCTAGAATATTATTCTCACTGCAATATATTTGATAAAATCTTGCATACGGCCCTTATTATCACCCCCCCCCCCCCCTGTTCGCCCTCCTGTCTCTGCCCTCGGTGTACTTGTTTCAGAAAATGTTGGCGCAGCGACGCAAGAAGGGACGCAGCCTGCCAGGACACACACCAAGAACCGGCCGACGACAGTAAGCACGATGCAGGACGCGATCAGGAAGAAACCACATGGGTCCAGCACCGCGAAGGTTTATAGCAAGTTGCTCTCGTCGAGGACGACAGGTGGGTGCGTGTGCCGAACGATCTCAGAGTGGTTAGAAGCCTTCATTGTCACGGCCTCCAACTAACAGGGGTGACCAATAAGGCGGCACCGCCGCCGTACTGACCTAAGCCACGCCCACTGCGCTCATGACCTCCGGCGTAACCTTAATTTTAGGGAGTTTTAGATTTCTTTTAGTTACATCCGTTTGGGTCTGGTTTTCTTTGGTTTTATTTTGTTTTACTTTCCATTCATTATATTATCCGTTCGTTCATATAATTTACTCAATTTCATTTTTAACGAGAACTAGTATTTTTATGAAATGTTATTATATTTTACGTCTTTTTGTGATTGTAAACACGTACGACCGTGGCGTCACGGCATGTGTGTAACCCTGTTTCCCGCGAAATAAACAGTCGGTGCCCGCACTTGGTCGAAGTTTCTTTCAACCCTATTTTTTGATGAATGAACTGCAGCTGGCTTCAGGGAACAACGCAGCCCGCCCGATACTTCAGGGAGACGAAAGTTACGTGTGCTGGACTAAGTTAATTTATATAATGATAATCAGTAAAGGTGATCATAATCTTCATATCACGACCCATTTTAATACTATTTTATTTATCCATTTTTAATGTTTTTTATGACTACCAGATTTTATTTTTTAAAGTAAATTTTGATCAGTTGTTTATGCCTTAGTTTAGATTTTTTTTTTTTTATATATGTAAATATATTTTTTTGAGAAAGCCCTCTGAAACGATACCACGTATTCCTAGAATCCCTCCTAGGGTTCTAGGACTCTCTTTTGGGGGGTACAATTATACACTCAAACTGTGTAAGGCATGCCCCTAGGCATATTATTATTATCGTTTTTATTTTAACTGTTATTATTGGCATTGTTACAACTACTATTATTATTATTTCAGTTATTATTAGTGTTGTCATCATTATTGATATAATTGATATATATATTGTCAATATAATTTTGATCATTATTATCATCATAATCATATCTATTGTAATAATTATTGTTCCTGTTTTTGTTATCATTATCATTGTCTTTATCATTATAATTATTGTCATTTCTATTGTTTAATATCATTATTATTATCATTATTGTTATTACGTCTATTATTGTTCTTATTAGCATTATTATTATTATCATCATCATTATCATTATCATTATCATTATCATTATCATTGTCATTATCATTATCTTTATCTTTATCATTATCAATATCATTATCAATATCATCATCATCATCATCATCATCATCATCATCATCATCATCATCATCATTATTTTATTACTACTCTTATTATCATTATCATTATCATTGCCAAACTTGCAGACAGACAGTTGTCCTCAGCGATATATTCGTATTGTTCTGGTTATCTGCCTTCGACAGAGCTGGCTATGAGATGTCTGTTGGTCTTCATGTCTCAGGATCTGATGCTGGCAATGAGAATAGCTTTCTTTTCCGGAACTTTGCTAGGTCTCAGAAATTAAGGATTTCTGGCTCTTGGTATCAGCAATCTGATACAGGTTTTGTGGCCAAGGAGATCGACCACAGCCTTGTTAGTACTCGTTGGAGGATCCTCCAGAACTACAGGGTGTATCGGAGAGCCGAATTCTGTGGAACTGATCATAGATTAGTTATGGCTACTCTCCAGGTCCACTTCAGAACCTCCTGTTGCTCCAATGAACACCCTAGGCTGTTCCATGTGGACAGAATATGCATTCGTCTATTTGCGTATGGATATATATTTCGAAACTAATACCCACTGACAAACACGCATATATATTTATATATATATATATATATATGTATATATATATTTTTATTTATATATGTATACATATATATCTATACATATATTTAACATATATATATATATATATATATATATATATATATATTGTGTGTATGTGTGTTCATATATACATATGTATGTTTATATATATATATATATATATATATATATATATATATATATATATATATAGCCCAGTCTTTCTTTGTTCATCTGTCTCTTGTCTCATACATATACTAGTATACTAGTATGCTACTGAGCCTGCCGAAGGCGCTCCAGCCTAGAGTGATGCGTCGCTTAATTTCCTCTTCGCTAGATGTGTTTGTCTGTATGAGTTGCCCTAGATGTATATACTTGTCCACTACCTCTAGTTCTTCGCCTTGAAAATGTATCTGTTCCAACTGAACTCTACTGTTGATCATGATCTTAGTCTTTTTCTTGTTCATCCCAAGTCTGAATTTCAGTCTTTCTCTATTCAGATTATAAATTGCTGCATTTAATTTGCAGATCTTAGATTGTTAAGGTAATCGTCTCCTATTCTAATACCTTTTCTAGCTTGTTAAATATTTACTCAAGGCAAGATGTAAACAACTTTGGTGAGATGGTGTCACCCTATCTAAAACCCTTTTTAATTGGTATTTTATAAATTTCTGTGTGATGCTTGATGGTAGCTGTCCCATCTTCGTATATATCCTCTAATATTTTATAATATACTTCCTCTACTCCCTGTCTTTGAATAGCTTCTAGTACTGTTGGTATTTGTACATTCAAATGCCTTTTCGTAATCGATGAATGCCATACACAAGGGTTTCCTATAATCATTCATTTTTTCTCTATATTTGGTAGAGCATATGGATGTGGTCTGTTGTTG
>NC_061826.1:22371571-22376571 GCF_019202785.1 Penaeus chinensis | reverse complement strand
CAAGGCCTCTCTCCTGAGAGCAAAGATGAAACTGATAAAAATTTACGAAAATTTAAAATTCTCCTAGAATATTATTTTTTCAAAAGCAATTCTCGGAGAGCGGGTAGCGGCCTAGAAACTGGTTGTGCTTAGTTCGCTCGCCAGAGAGAGAGAGAGACAAACAGAGAAACGGAGGGGAAAGCTAGGGCATCATGGGGAGGGGAGGGTGGGCTCTGAATATATATATATATATATATATATATATATATATATATATATATATGTGTGTGTGTGTGTGTGTGTGTGTGTATATGTTCATATATATGTACATATAAACATACATATATTATATATGCACATATACATAAAAAATACATATACACATATACATATATAAATATGTGTATCTATATTTGTATATATATTTGTATGTGTATCTATCTATCTATCTATATATGTACACACATATAATATATATATATATATACATAAATATATATATGTATATATGTATGTATCTACCTATCTATCTATCTATCTTTATATATATGTATGTATGTATGTATATGTATATATGTGTGTAAAGATATGCATATTCATATACATATATATATATATATATATATATATATATATATATATGTATATATATTCATATATACATTTAAATATATATATATATATAATATATAAATCATGTAATATATTTATACTGTATATATAATATATACATAATATATATATATATATATATATATATATATATATTTAAATTTATATTTGAACCGATGCATAGGGATATGTATATATAAAGATAGATAGATAGATTGATAAATAGACAGATATCGAGATAGATATCCCAGACATACACACTCATATATATATATATATATATATATATATATATATATATATATATGTATATGTATATATACGTACATATATATATACATACGTATATATATATATACATATATATATATATACATACTTATATATATGTATATCATCATTATAAAGGGGCTACCGCCGAAGGGGTTGGATGGCCGCATCCACTCTTCGTTTCCAGCCACGACGGTCCCTCACGACGAGTCTCCAGGCAGGCCCTCGGCCTATCTCTAACTCTACGCGGCAAGTCTCGTCAAAAGCATGACCTCCTAGGTCGTCCCACCTCCTTTTCCACCCATGATTGTCTTGCAGAGAGACAACCTGATGGGCAGGATCATCCACTGGGAAACGAGCCTGTGTTGGCGGTCCGGGATTATGAAAATAACAGGCCCCATACCAGTCTCACAGTGTAGCCGTCTGCTTGGCACAAGGTCCTGCCAACTGTACCCCATGATGCAGCGAAGAGACTTGTTACAGAAGGCATCAAGACAAGACTCCAAGGCAATCGATAGCGTCCAAGTTTCGCCTCCACAGAGCAAAACTGTCAGTATCGAGGCCTTGAAGACATGTAGCTTGGTCCTTCTGCATAGGTACCGACATCTCCATATGCTCTTGTTGATGGCTCCTGCTGCCAGGCCATTCCGTCTACTGACTACTTGATCTGATAGTCCAGATATTCGAAGGTGTTCAAAGCTCTCAATGTCCTCACCGCAAGCATGGATCGACTGAACGGGTTCCCCTAACAGGCCCCCAAAGTCCTGAATTTTGGTCTTGGTCCAGGAGACCTCTATGCTCAAGAGTTCCGCCTCATTGTTAAATGCATTAAGAGCCGCCACCAGCAACATCATCGGCAAAGTCAAGGTCTGAGACCTTGATATTGCCCAGTGTTGCTCCACACTGACTTTGGGTAGAAGCTCTGCTCATTATCCAGTACATGCAGGTGTTGAAAAGTGTTGGTTCAACGATTCTCGCTGCAGGCTGCAAGCCTATATATATATATATATATATATATATATATATATATATATATATATATATATATATATATATATATATATATTTATATTTATATTTATATAAATATATTATGTATGTATACGCATATAGAATTAGTCATTTGTATACATTTGTGTGTGTATATGTATACACACACACACACACACACACACACACACACACACACACACATATATATATATATATATATATATATATGTATGTATACATACACACACAAATGTATACAAATGAATAATTCTATATGCGTATACATACATAGAATATATACACCACACATATATGTGTGTGTGTGTGTGTGTGTGTGTGTGTGTGTGTGTGTGTGTGTGTGTAGGATGTATGTATGAAAAAAAAATATAGATATATCTTATATACATATATATCTTTATCTATTTATCTATCTATATATATTTATATATATACACAAATAATATATATATAATATATACATAATATAATATATAAGTGTATATATACATATATATACACATTTATATACATATATACATATGTATATACACATTTATAAATATATACATATATATACACATTAATACATATGTATATATATATATTAATATATATGTATATATATAGACATATATATAATATATACACACATTTATATATATCTATACGTATATATATACATATACATTAATATATATATATATATATATATATATATATATATATATGTGTGTGTGTGTGTGTGTGTGTGTGTGTGTGTGTGTGTGTGTGTGTATAGGTATATATACGTATATATGAATATATATACATTTATATATATATGTATATATGTATATATGTTTATGTATTTTAATATCTTCATTATATATTTATACATACATACATACACACACACATATATATATATATATATATATATATATATATATATGTGTGTGTGTGTGTGTGTGTGTGTGTGTGTGTGTGTGTGTGTGTGTGTGTGTGCGTACACACATATATACACATGTATACATACATTTTTGTTCTCTCTCTCTATCTCTCTCTCTCTCTCTCTCTCTCTCTCTCTCTCTCTCTCTATATATATATATATATATATATATATATATATATATATGTATGTACATATATGTGTGTGTATGTGTATGAAGAAAAAAAATATATCTTATATTTATATCTGTCTTTCTATCTATCAATCTATCTGTATATATATATATATATATATATATATATATATATATATATATATATCTGGGGGCATATTTATATTTATATATTCACACAATATAATATATATATAAATACGTATACATATATATATATATATATATGTATATCAATATACATATGTCTATTGATATACATATATATGTATATGTATTTATATATACTATATATCTACATACATAAATACATATATATATTGATATACATATGTATGTATATGTATTTACATATATCATATATGTACATAAATACATATATATATATTGATATACATATATATGTTTCTATGTATCTATATATATCACATGTATTTATAAATACATATATATACATATATTAATGTGTATATATACATATATATATATATATATATATATGTGTGTGTGTGTGTGTGTGTGTGTGTGTGTGTGTGTGTGTGTGTGTGTGTGTACATATATAGGTATATATACGTATATATAAATATATATACATTTATATCTATATATATCTATATATATGTATATATGTATATATGTTTATGTATTTTAATATCTTCATTATATATTTATACATACATACATATATCTATATATATGTATATATGTATATATGTTTATGTATTTTAATATCTTCATTATATATCTATACATACATACATATATCTATATATATATATGTATATATATATATATATATATATATATATATATATATATATTGGCTACTCCCCTGAATATTGGACCATTCATACGTGGCCTTTTTTAAGTAAAAGGGATGCCAGAAAGTGCCAACTGGGAATGTTAGGTTCCATTATCGTCCTAAATAAGTTCATCGAGAGTGCCATAGTAGATAGAAACAGCGGTAAAAAAAATAATAATCATTCCCCCACCAGAAAAGAATACAAAATTGCTAAATCATTAGAAAATGACAAGCATCACCTACCCCCATATCCACAGGACGCTGAGTAACCGCCAAATAGCACGTAGTGCAACTTTCCCTCAAATAGGGTTACCTTAAAGCGACACATATAATCAACACTCGACAGAAGATCCGCTAGATAAGCTATGAATTAACAAAGCGTAATCCAAACGAGTGCATATGCGCGGAAGTGCGCAGGTGCATGCATTGTAGTGTGTACGTGTCCAGGTGTGTGTATACAAGAGAAGAAATATACGTCGATGTGTATATCTGTGCACATGTGTTCATATGTGTATATGTATGCGCGAGTATGTGTATGTATATGTATGCATATGTGTAGGTGAGAGTGTATATATGCGTATATATGTATATGTATGTGTGTATATGTATATGTATGTATATATGTATAAATATGTATATATGTATATATATGTATATATAAATATATATGCAGGTACATATGTATGTATATGTGGGTGTGTATATGTGCACATATATATGTGTATATATATGTATATGTATATATGTATGTGTATATGTGTATATGTGTATGTATATACGTATATGTGTGTATATACGAACATGTACAGGTATATACGTATATATGTGGGTGAGCACTAATATGTACTCATAAACGCATGTGAGCTTACACGTGTGCGTCAGCATATATATGTCTATATTTGTATGTGAATGTATAGTCATAAGTATGTGTACAGGATGTGTACAGCATGTGTTCGTATATTTGTGGGTGTGTATACACATGTATAAGCTTTGATGTGCGCATATGCCTATATATGGGTATGCATGTGCATGTTTGTAGTTGTGTATAATGTAGGCGCATGTATGCATAACATATGCATAGGAGTATATTTATAGGTGTATGCTTGCATGTGAATGTGCACGAAAATGAACATATGTGTAGTACTCAGGATATCTGCGGGTGAACAACTATGTCTGCACCAGGCGGACATACGCATAAACAAAATCAGTGTATAAAATATAATCACACATATATGCACTTTTGA
>NC_061826.1:22341571-22344071 GCF_019202785.1 Penaeus chinensis | reverse complement strand
CTATGAGCAGGTTTGCCCATGAACTAAGTTTCTATGATTTCAAGCTTGTATATAAACCTGGCCCAGCAAATTATGTCTTTGTCCTGATGCTGAGGCCTTTTACACACTATTTGCCCTGTTCACTAGTTGAGGCTCTTGCTGTTAATGAGGATCATGTCAGAATGAAATCCAGACACTCCTGTCGACCTTGCCACCCTCGCCTCTTCAGTATTATGTAAGTATCAGATGAAAGAGGACCACTAGAAGGAGTTCTTAGAGGGCAAGAAACTTCCTTGAAGGGCCTTGCCTTGCCATCCCTTCAAGGATTTGAACTTGATGATAGAATTTTGTATCACCTGAAATCCTTGCCAGACCGTCTTATCAGGCAGGTATGTGTTCCTCATTCCCTGCAGTCTCAAGCCTTACATCATGCTCATGACCATCCTACTGCAGCTCACCCTGGTGCTCTACACACATACCACAATTTGCAAAATACCTACTACTTTCCAAACATGTTCTGGCTATGCAAATGGTATGTGCAGCACGGTACAGTTTGCTAGCAAAAGGAAAAGTTCACATGAGCATGCGAAGATGCACTGTCGGCCTCCACCTGGTGGCCCATTGGAGCTTGTATCCACAGATCTCATGGATCTCTGAGCTTCTGTGGGTGGCTATCGTTATATTCTGTCAATAGTGGACCACCACTCCAGGTTCTTACAACTTGTTCCACTCAGGAGTAAGACGGCAGGGAGATGGCCCCTTTATCTGACCAACAACTAGCTTAGGCCAGTCAACTTGCTACTGTTGCCTCTCCGTTCCCGAGAGGGTAATGTACAGGCACATAATCAGAAAGTTCGCTCAACCTGGCAGCCAGAGGAAGGGGCGCTCGTTCTCTATAGACACTTTACAGCAGGGGTGTTACATGGCAGATGTAGAGTAATAAAAGAGTAATAAAGCAAATAGGTCCTGTTGTGTTCAAAGTTAAAGATCTTCATCCCCCTTATCGTGTAGTCAAGCAGCAGAGAGATCAACTGTAAATGTATCTTCCTCGTGAAGAATTAGATTATGTTGATGTTAGAGATAGACTGCCTTCTGAACTTCCAGGGGTTCCCAGTGATCACGAATTGCTTTGCTCTAGTGAAGAAATGAGTACAGAGTCAGAAAGTGAGTACAGTACCTGAGGTTTGGGAAGAGTGAATGAGATGGCATGACTGAATGTGTATTGAAATGTTCAATTGCTTGTTGTTGAGTCGGTAGGTGTTTTTGTTCTTTTTACTAGTGTACATGTTTTCTTAATTTCATTGTATTGACGTTTTGTTTTACATTTTCCTATTCTTAACTCAAGGTTTAGATTAAGGGGACCGTCCCTGGGTTTGGAGGGGGGGTCGAAAATGAGTTATGCCCTGTTTCAGATTTGTATACTACTGTAATATTACCCACGTGAATATGAACTCCCGCGAAGAAAAATTAGGTGGTCAAACGAGGGCCAAACCCCGGACAACTATTTCGCTGATCAGCGAATTTAACCTGGTGCGCCACTTATGCCTTAGTGGCGCACCAACGTCAAGTTGTATTTTGACATAACCTATTGAAATGGATCACAGGAGGGTAAAAGTATTGTGCGCGTGAGTGAATGAGTGTGCGCTCGAGTGCATGAGTGTGCACGCGAGAGTATGATTGTGCGCGCGAGTGTATGAGTGTGCGCCCGAAGGTTAAAGTGTGCGCCCGAGTGTTAGGGTGTGCGCGCGAGTATATGAGTGTGCGCCCGAGTGTATGAGTGTGCGCGCGAGTGTATGAGTGTTCGCGCGTGTGCCAGTGTGCCGTGTCTGCCTTCCTTGGCGACTAGGAGTGGGTTAGTAGCCCATGATACTCTCCGAAGGGATATTTCAACTGAGTTGAGGATTTTTCCTCATCTCAGTTGAAAGGGGACCAGGAACTATGAGTAGTAGTATCCATGTTTTAGTATTAGCTTTCTTCTTACTTTCCCTTCCTCCCGTTGTACACCCTGTTTGCTTATGGGTCATTACGTGAGAGTATAGTTATATTTATCTTCCCTACCTCCCATTTTCGGTCGGGGGGGGGGGGGGGAGAAAATGGGACAACAGAGGTGGAGGGTAATATGAGCTATAGAGGACTCCTGACGGCAGAAAGACGAGTTTAGAAGTGCGTGGACGTGATATTACAACGTTATTTTATGGTCACGTGGACCGCATAGTTACGGAGCAGGATGACTTCAGTACTATATTATACTGTATTTTGTGATGCTGTGCAATAACTATTGATCCGATCTGAATGAAATAAAGAACAAGAGATAGAGCAATGGTTGGGCTTTTTTCTTATGTAAAAAGTAGCCAGTAAGCAAGCGAAAAAAATATGGAAAATTAATAGAAAATTGTCACACTTCTCACGGCTTACAGTTTTAATCAGATCTCAAAATGCTTTTACCACTAAACTGAACGTCAGTATGCGCATAGAACTACGTATCGGTGTTTTAAATTTCAAAATATTATTATTTTATTGA
>NC_061826.1:22326571-22334071 GCF_019202785.1 Penaeus chinensis | reverse complement strand
ACACGTCTGACCCATAATCTACTTTAGACCTAATCAGGGCTATAAATATCATTAGCAAAGACTTTCTATCAGCTCCCCATTTATTACCAGAAATGTACTTTGATAAATTTCTTTCACATTTATTCTTTAACTGACCAATGTGGTCTTTCCAACTGAGTCTACTATCAAAGAGCAGACCAAGAATTTTAGCAGAATTTTTAATAGGTATTGGGTGGTTGTCAAGAGTTAACCTGATATTTGGCTTGTCTTATTACTCTACGAGCCCTAGCTCTTGCTTGTTTGTAGTTGCAAAAGTTCTCATTTGTAATGTTTTTTTTTGGAAAGCCTGTAGGCCTTATAGCGTCGTCACAGCGCCCTGCAGGAATCTGCTGTCCACCATGGAACTAACAAGTTCGAGCTTGACGCTCCTTGTGAAGACGACCCAGTCTGCTCTTTTTAAGTTGAATTTAGGTGCTGAAGGTGTTCTTGCTATGTCACATGAATATTCAATCAAAATAGGAAGCTGATCGCTTCCCAACGAGTCGTCAATGGTGTGCCACAGGCACTTGGCCGCTATTTATGAAGAGACCAGTGATAAGTCAATAAAGTTCAAATTACCGGTATTATCGTCCACCCGCGTCGGGCTACCATCGTTCAGAAGGACCAGATCAGAATCAATAATCAACTTAATTACCATCCGCCCGCAGGGAACCCCATGATGTACGATGAGCATTACAATCACCTAAACTTTGTCACAGACTATTCTGAAGAGCAAAAAGCTCATCCTAAATTACCACTTTATCAATAAACCGAACATGTAGTCAGATACGTGAATTGATTTTTACTTTGTATGCGACAAATTCCAAAGTAGAACCAATAGTCACTTCAGTGAAAGGGAGGCTATGGTGGATGTACATGTCGATTCCGCCTTCACCCCTACTCTCACGATCCTTTCGACACAAATGGTAGTTCCTCAGCGAAACGACCTCGTCAGAGACGAGGTTTGTTAAATGCGTTTCTTGTAGAACAATAATATCGGGAGCATAGGGCGAGGCTAAAAAATCTGAGGTCATTTACTTTAGATCTAAGACTTTGACAGTTCTATTGTATAATGGTTAATGTGAAGATTATGTTTTATGGGGTTTGGAATTGCCTTGTCCACCAGTTTTAATTTTTTTTTTTCTGGGAGGGACGTTCGTCCTCCTCTCTCTCGCTACCCAGATCTGAGAAACAGACCAAAACACCAGGCGAAGTCCTAGCTGGACACGTACATAACCAACCGTGACATACTCAGGAATTTTATTTGAAGCAAAAGTCAAAAAGCACAATCCAGTTTTTGTTCGCACATTCCCGCCTTTCTTGGTCATGCAGTTCACGTCCACTACACTTTGGGCCTTCATATCCGTTGTTCAAGGTCGCATTAGTCGTAGGGGAATCATGGGTCGCCCCCCCTCCTTGAGAAGGAGAAGGGGTAGCCGCGGGATCGATCATGGTGGGTGTCGGGCCGAGTCCGAACCCTGGGCCCGTGCCCGTTGTCCTGAAGGGACATTAGGGTTGTTAATTAACCTAACAGCAGAAGCTAAGAGAAGAGTTTGTCAGTTTCCGTCTTCTACCCCCCTCCTACCAGTGGAAGCCTGGTTGCGTTCTCCAGTACCAAAGAGGGATCGAGTTATGTGGAAGACACCTCCTTACCGCCGAACTTGCCTAGTGCGAAGGACGGTAATTCGATGCCCACCCCCCAGGCGAATACGGAGTGTGCCCAAAAGACGCCCTAGACTACAGCCTACATGTGTGTGTGTGTGTGTGTGTGTGTGTGTGTGTGTGTGTGTGTGTGTGTGTGTGTGTGTGTGTGTGTGTGTGTGTGTGTGTGTGTGTTTGTTTGTAAATGTTATATCACATCATATACATGTACTTGGCCCCAACCCTAATATGTATATATATATATATATATATGTATATATATATATATACATTTATGTTAATTCAAAAGACATATATACATATATCTTATATATATATATATATATATATATATATGTATATATATCTTATATATATATATGTATATATATCTTATATATATATATATATATATATATATACATATATATGCATATATATACAAATACATATATACACATGTATATACATATATATATGTATATACATATATATGTATATACATATATATATGTATCTCTCTCTCTATATATATATGTATATACATATATATATGTATCTCTCTCTATATATATGTATATACATATATATATGTATCTCTATATATATGTGTATATATATATTATATATACATATATATGTATATACATGTATACACACACACACACATGTGTGTGTGTGTGTTTGTATGTGTACATGTACATGTACTTGGCCCCAAACCTAATATATATATATATATATATATATATATATATATATATATATATATATATATATATATATATACAATTAATACATATATATATATATATATATATATATATATATATATACAATTAATACATATATATATATATATATTTATGTTAATAAAGAATATATATATAAATATATTCATATATATATATATATATATCTTATACATATATATATATGTATATATACATATATATACATATATATACATATTAATACATATATATTTTTATGTTAATAGAAAAAAATATATAAATATATACATATATTATCTTATACATATATATATGTATATATATATATGTGTGTGTATACATACGTATCTCTATATATGTGTATATGATTGTATATATGTATATATATTATGTCATATACATATATGTGTGTTTATATATATATATATATATATATATATACATATGAGTGTGTGTGTGTGTGTGTGTGTGTGTGTGTGTGTGTGTGTGTGTGTGTGTGTGTGTGTGTGTGTGTGTGTGTGTGTTTGTATATGTCATACCACACACACACACACAGAGACACACACACACACAGACACACATACACACACACATAAATATATGTATATATGTATATATATATTGTATATACATATTGTATTTTTGCATACATAGATGTACATATATGTACATATTCGTATGTAAGTATAGCTATGCTTATATATAAGCATATTTATGCTTATATGTGTGATTTTTTGTGCGTGTGTGTGCGTGTGCGCGTGCGTGTACGTGTGGTTGTGTGCGCGCGTGCTTGTGCGTGTGGAAATGTGTGTGCGCCTTACGGCTGACGAAGATTAGAGTAATGAACTCACCAAGATTTCTCGATCATATTGCACGAAGAGGCCATCGCCACTTGCAGATCTGAGCATGATGGAGAATGTGTAGATGCCAGGCTGCAGACTTTTAAATCCGTATTGGAAGCCCTTCGCCCTTGCCTCCTCCACACTGAGGCATTTAACAATCTCTTTATTTTCCTGGCAAAATATTTTAAATAAGGATTACATTGATATCAGAAGGGACATTATAAGTTCAAAGTAGAATACAAAGTATTTCATTAATAATAATAATAAATTACCTGCAATGCGTCCTTGTACGAATATTTTATGAAGTAAGCGAGAGGTTCTCCGTTTGGTGCTTCAGGTGGGACCCAAGTCATCAACAGAGTGTTCGTGGTGCTGGTGGATACAGATACAGACGAAGACAAGGGGACTGAGAAGGGGGGGGGACGATGCAGTAACTGGAGGTTTACTAGTTGTGAAGGCAAAGGTGATGTTGAAGGTGGTGAAAGGCGAATCGGGTACGTGGCTGAAATTAACGTCATTGGTAGGCCTAACATCGTATTCCTTTGGCACAAAGTTCCTCGTTCCTTCTTCCTGTGCTTGGCCACGGTCATTCACAATGGAAATCGCCAACTTCGTTACATTATTCATTTGAACTGTAGAGGGACAAACTGTTACATACATATACCCAAGACCATTAAATGACAATATTGGTAATTCATTTCACTGATCTAGCAGATTATGTCCTCTTAAGGTGAATGTGCAGTAAAACACACACACATACACACACACACACACACACACACACACACACACACACACACACACACGCACGCACGCACGCACGCACGCACGCACGCACGCACGCACGCATACACACACGCATATATGTATCTTTGTGTGTGATATATTTATAGTTATATATGTAATATATATATATATATACATGTATATTTATATATTATTCCCCTAACCACCCACCACAAGTCTTACCTAAGGAGATAATACATCCTGCACTGGAGTATTACAGGTAAGTGATCACACCTATAGCTAATGAGCATGGCATAAACAATAACCGTGACAGGGAGAGGCAGTTCCCCTTCCCTCCCATCCTAACCCCTACCCCTCGCCCAGACACACCGTACCCCCCACAGGTCACCGAAGGTAAAATAGATATTCCCATCTGCTCTCCGGACGTGATACTGGTCAAGGATATTTATCGGAAAGGGAGGGGGGGGGGGGGGATATCATGGGTATTGATTCGATAATTAATTTAGCTTTCTAACATGTCCTAACACGTAGTTTACCTTACATTACTAAATCACCCCAATGAAAATGCCATTCAATGGACAGGATTATAAAATGCGTTGATGTCCTCAATATGCCTTTATTATTGCCTTCAAATATACTTTTAGCACAAAAACCGGACCCATGCACGAATCATATCAGTCGAGTTCCAGGATCCCACATAACAACGATGGCAATGCAACATCTCTTGCTCAGAGGTAATGACGGTGGTGGTGCAATCTCGTCTTGAGGTGTAACCAGACAAGAAAAGGAAACCCATTTTAACCCTCTCCGAGATTGATGGTCCCATATTTATTTGGCAAAGTCTATTTTTCACTCCATATATATATGTAAATAAATAACACGCAAAGACTTAAATCAATAATTTTAAAATGTATACAAATGCATAATATAATAGGCCTAATAAGAATAACTCATATGATTGCGATCTCCCCTCATATTTTAACATGTTATATTAGCCGTTCTTACATCCCTAGTGCATCTTCATAATAAAACTACGATTCAATCAAAAAAAATTATTGTAGACTTTATTATGACACTCTGTGTAAACATAAATGCGATAACCACTTTCTCGCATGTTTACATGTTTCATGCTTATACAAGTAATAGGTGAATTTCTTAATAGATTGAAAAGTCGCAGGTTTTATTCTATTTTGAGAGCATTAATAGGTTATTCAACATATATGCGCGAGATCAAAGGCGGGTTTGGGTTTCCTTCTCATATTTCTGCTTGAATATCTAATTATCTACCAAATAGGGTTATCAAATGCCCCTCCCCCCGTGTCGTCATCCGAACTATGTTTTGCTAATTAGCCACAATGGGCAATGTAATATTTTTCCACAAGTGTTGCTGCCTTATTTCTCAAACTGATAATTCGTTTTACAATCTATAACATAAGAAAATGTTCAGCTATCCCTTAAGGCCCATATGTATAATTATGCGCTGACGGACCTATCCTTGCAAGAGAGGTTATATACTATTATATACATTTACCAATCTGTGACCTGAGAGTGCGCTCCCCTTCTGATATGAAAAGAAAAGAAACACCGATTATGGATCCTCCGCTTTATGATGTAAGAAAAAGACGAAGCAGCACAGAATGCAGACTAGCTTTATACACCTAACCCCCCACTGAATTGTCTATATTACCTTTTTACAAGTATACAGGAAGAAAAGTAACTACGTAACGGTAATCTACCTTGCTGGTTATTGTAATTTCGTTAATCAAGAGCAAACAAATATATTTTTGTCACCTACAAGAACGGAAAAAAAAATATTATAAAAGGTCACAAATAACCTTGCTAAGCGGGTATAATTAAAAAAAAAACTTTCCTTCCCAAACTCTCCTCCATTATCTTTCTCAACTGTCTACAAATACGCGGTAAGAGATGGAACTAGAGAAATTATATTCTTTTGGAGACGGTCACCTCTACATCGGACTACGGTGATTTACTTTATCGGAAAACGCGCATTCAGACACCACTTTCTAAGTAATACATGCATTTGTTTTATCAAATCAACCTATACAAAGAGAGAGAAATATCTTTACATTGGCACTGAATAAAACTTACTTACATTCGTGCCAAATGAAGAAAAAAATTATATATGTCTACACATCCTTTGCCTGTAATTTTTGTGTAACTAATTGCTGTACTGGCGTTAAGACCCTAATAAAATATTTTTATTTTCAAAAATCAAAAATCTTTCATTAATTGTTAACACATTTTTTCTCCTCTAGCAACTGGCTCTTTATTAAAACAAAGGACCTTTTTAAGATAAGAATAGGACTTTTATGACATGAAAAAATAGTATTGGACAAAGACAGAGACAAATTAGACCAAATCAGGGAATTCTGACCAAGAGTAAATTCACCCAAGGGAGTAAAAATGTACAGGGCACCCTCGATGTGATGGGTCCTACCAGGCAGCATGGGAATTTCCAACTGATATTGTTTGATGCGTTTTTTGTTGTTATTGTTTTTTTTTTTTTTTCTTAAACCACGTTATGAACAACTATTTATTTGTCTTTATCAAAATATTCTTTGCAAAATATGAAAAATAAAGGTACTTACCTTTTCTTGTTACATTAGATATTCCTGTGTTTTATATGCTAGTAAAGGGGTATATGACAAGCAACATACAGTCGAGGAGGTAAGTTATAGAGCAAAGGGAAAAAATCGGGAACCGAAGCAAAATTTCTAGTAATTCTAAATGACATATAAAAGCATCAGTTCTGGGAAAAATTCGCATAATAATAAGGGAAATAAAAGATAAAGAAAAATGACATTTTCTTCAAATATAAGGGTGACTGAAGTACATATAAGAACAGAACATTTTTTTTTCAAATCACGAAAATATCATCTTTAACAAAGGTTATATTACCGCAAGGTAAGTCTTAAGAAATTCAATACATTTGTTTTCCCTGTAAGAGAACTGTTTATAAAACACACAGGCGCTAGGGAATACTTCGACTCGTCACGAGCTAATGACCTTAATGACGCCATCATTTATTACCTTATGTGACGTGTATAATGTGAATAGTTCTGTTCACTTTCTATTTCCTTCAACCTTTTTACATAACTGATTCTTATCCCTGCCACAGTGAGGGAGGGGCAGTCATTACCTAACATAACGCTGTGCGACAGGGAGGAAGTAGGGTTCTCTCCCTTCCACGGTTAATTGTTATTGATTATGATTGTCTCATTTTTTAGGAGGGGTGACCATTCAGCCTGTAACACAGTCAATTATCGATGCAGTTACAAGTTCAAACATGATGAATAATGTGGTCATTTGCTGACCTAACTCCACCGGAAATTATTTATTTCCGTCCTTTTCGATGGCATGATATGGTGAGATTGGAGTTTATATGTATGTATTAATATGTATTATACTATATATATATATATTATTATGTATTATATTATATATATATTATTATGTATTATATTATATATATACACATGGTATGATTGGATTGGTGTTAA
>NC_061826.1:22299071-22301571 GCF_019202785.1 Penaeus chinensis | reverse complement strand
TTCTTTTCTTTTGAGAGTCGCTTCTACTCTCAAACATTCGGTGTTGCCATTGGCTCTCCCCTCTCTCCAGTCTTGGCAAACCTTTTCATGGAGTTTCTCCCTTCCATCCCCCTTCGTCCATCGATTTGGCTGAGGTATGTCGATGACGTCTTTATTCTCTGGCCTCATGACCCTGCCCTGTTCTTGGATTTCCTGACGCAGCTGAACTCTCTCTCTCCTTCCATCCGTTTCAAGGTGGAATGGGAGGTTGGCAACAAGCTCCCCCTCTTAGACACCCTAGTTCATCGCTCTGCTGACTACTTCTCCATATACAGGAAGCCTATGAATAGTGGTATGTACATACACTTCTTCTCATACCATCTTCTCCATGTTAAGAGAAGTGTTGCCAACTCTCTGTTTCTCCGCGCCCTCTGCATCTTTGACACCCAGTACCTGGAAGGAGAGATCGACTTCCTGCGTCGTTCGTTCTCGAAATGGGCTATCCTTGTCATATTCTCGACGTCGCGTTATCCAGGGCACGACTCCTCTCCTGCCAATAGTCTCCTCGCTTCCCACATCCTCCGCCTTCTCCCTGCGCATAGTCCGCCCGATCCTCCGACCTGATCTGATGTCCCTTCGCTTCCGATCGTCTGTCCTCACCTAGTTTTTACATTGTGGGTTTTTCTACCATAGTATCTACACGGAAGAGTGTTTTACCATTCATATATATTTATATATATATAAAATATTGACATATCTATATATACCTATATTAATTTATATATATCTATATTTAGGCAAATATGCTATTATATATATATATATATATATATATATATATATATATATATATATATTATAGATACATATATATATCATATATATGTTTATATATGATATATGTTTATATATAAGATATATAAATAGATATAGATATATGTGCGTGTGTGTACATTATATATATATATATATATATATATATATATATATATATGTATATATAAGATATATATATATATATATA
This sequence comes from Penaeus chinensis, assembly GCF_019202785.1. Classification (NCBI taxonomy): domain Eukaryota; kingdom Metazoa; phylum Arthropoda; class Malacostraca; order Decapoda; family Penaeidae; genus Penaeus; species Penaeus chinensis. The sequence goes on along the minus strand of NC_061826.1, from coordinate 22,300,568 downwards.
TATAAATATAGATATAGATATACGTATTTATGTGTGTGTGTGTTTGCATTACACACACACACACACACACACACACACACACACACACACACACACACACACACACACACACACACACACACACACACACACACAGTAAACAGATAAACCCTACTAGTGATTACTTGATGTAAATATTTCGTCTCAAGTAGTTCTCAAACTCGATGTTATGTTGCCTGTCCTCCTTTGTTAACACAACGTAACCATCTTGGCAATGGCAACAAGCATTCTTCCTCTCGTCGTCTTCACTCGCTCCTCTCAAGACGGAAGGACTCGTAATGTTGCCCTCGTTTCCAGACGAGAAGATGTTTTGAGCGCCGGACCCAGACATTGCTAGAATAAACAGAAGTATAATTTTAATTTGATATGGCAGAATGTATGAATGAATAATGGAATAATCAATTACAGCAAAAATACCAGCCAGCTATTATAAAAAAAATGTTTAACAATTGCTAGAATTAGAAAGGATTGCAGAATTAGTTTAACAGAAGTAATAACATTCAACATACCCATGCTATGTCAAGAAAAAGAATATGGATTTGTGTATGTAACTATCAATCACACATACACACACACGCGCGCGCACGCTGTTCACGGTCTGGTCTTTGTTCGTGGATGAAAATATATATTTTTTCAGCATTTGTCATTACTAAATATTGAATGAAAAATATTTTAAAAATTCCTTTAAATATGTATTGATCGTCTATGGGTGTTTCGCAGTTTTCTCCAGCTTGCCTATAAGGGATTCAGGTATGATACTAAAATAAAACGTGTATAATAGAAATAAATATAATAATAGTTAAACATTGCAAATACTGACTGCTATGGTAAATGGAAACATTTGATGAAAATCACTGTGCACTTCAACCTCCTCCCCCAGACCATACCCATGACCTACCCCCCCCCCCCCCTTCCTTGCCCCGATCCTTCTATCCCACTTCTCGCTATCCTAACTAGCATCCGGCCGTAATCCGAAGGGTGGGTCGAGCCCAGGCGGACCACTTCCCTCTGCCAGCCTCAGTTACGTGTAATTTACATTGAATTACAACCTTTGTCCTTTTTTAAAATAAAACTACCATTGCACTCTTTAGTTATCCACACAATATGTGCGGATAACGGGGCATCCACATCTTCAGCAAATGCATTTTTTTTTTTACCTTGTTTATCCCTTGCAACTTAAGCCCATTTTTTTTTTTTTTTTTTTTTTTTAATGGTTTCTTTTTATTTGTTTATCTTTTAATCTCTTTTTTCAGCAATAGAATGTCACTGATTTTACGATTTTTATTTGCTTTTGTTTATGGTTTTATCTTTTGTATATTTTCGTTTATTTAAATATTTCCTGTTTACTATTTTACTGTTTTTAAGTGCTACACTCGTCCACGTGAGTTAATGTCACCCCCATGATTTTGCTTAATTAAGGAAGTGGATAATCTTGACTGTGTTGCGACTTTACCCTTT
>NC_061826.1:22291571-22294071 GCF_019202785.1 Penaeus chinensis | reverse complement strand
TAATGGTGTGGAAGCATCCTTGCCAGGTTTAGGGACAGGAATGATTAAGCCTCTTTCCATGTGAATGGCACTGTTCCCTCTCTATAAATCCTATTGATTAGGACCAATAGGAATTTTTGGGAGCTCTCTGGTAAGTGAGATATCTTTTGGTATGGAATATCGTCACTTCCTGGGGCAGTCTTACGGCAGAGCTGCAAAGCAGAGTCCATCTCCCTGCGCAGAAATGGCAAGTTGTAAGGAAGTTCTACTGCAGTGCTACTGAAGACTGATATTGGGTATCGTTCCTGTTCAGCCCGAGGAGTGGAGAATCGGGCAGTGTAAGATACTCCAGAGGAGATCTCTGCCATGGATTTTGCTAGATCATTTGTAACATCCGTTTTGTCCCTGAGGATTATGCCATCTATCTTCAGAGCAGGTGGTGATATGGATGTGCTCTTTCCAGCGATCTTACGCACCTTGCCCCATACCCATGCTAAGGGGGTCCCAGAGTTAATCAAGGAGACATACTGCCTCCACGATGTCCATCTTGCTTCCTTTAGCACTCGTCTGGCCTTGGCTCAGGTCTTTTTTTACTGGATCAAGGTTACATCGCTTGGTTGTCGTTTCAACTGCCTTAATGCAGCTGTTCTTACCGGAGGTCGACGGTACTGCTCGATACTTCTGGGAATTGATGCCTCTGCTGCAAGGGGAATTTGTGATGTGAAATTATTAAAAGCATCTTGAACACACTGGAAATCATTCATAGATCCTTGCAATACTGCAGTTGATCTAAAAAGATTCCAATCTGCATGTTCAAGTCATCATCTCTGCACTCCATTGTCTGAAATACCATTCACCTCCTCCAAAAGTATTTGAAAGTAGTCGCTTCCATGTAAGTCTTCCATGACCTGCCAAGTAAAATTCAACTGTGAATCAGGTAAACCAATTGACAGGTCAATTCTGGAGAATGTCCCAATTTGAATTTGGAAATGTGTGGGCGCATCACTGTTCAGCAAAACTATATCTATTCTTGAGATCAAGGACACCAAGGCCCTTCCTCGACGGTTGCACAAAGTGTCTCCCCAGACGTGATGCCGCTCATTGAAGTCTCCCAGTAGAAATGGATGAGCCAACTGCCTAAGTAGATATTCCAAATCACCTATGTTGAGATTATGTGGAGGGAGGTAGATGGATGCAACAGTGTATAGTCGTGTCAAGCCTATTCTCACAGCCTTCACCTGCAGTGCCGACTGCAGGTGGATGGCCTGAAAGGGAATATCCTGATGTACCATCACTGCTACTCCTCCATGAGGTCCATTATCTGAACTTGGAATCCGCTCAGGGAAATTGGACGATTTTCCCTGGTCATAATCTAATGTTGCAGTTCTTCCCATTTTGCATGAATTCCCTGACAATTCCATTGGATTAGGGTATCCAGTTCTTCAGGTTGACCAACTACTTCATAAGGTGTTTGGCAGCACCTGTGGTTAAGGCCCGCCCCATATCTTTAGGCTGTCCCTTTCCAGCCTCTTGGGAATACGTTTTGATGGGTTGTTTACCTGTCAAACTAGTTTCCACAGGCTTCCTTTGGACAGGCTCAGGATTTCTTTTCTTGGGCAGAGGACGGACCTGAGCCTTCAGTTCAGGAGCATTCTGTCTAGCAGCGGAGGCCCTGTGGATATGGTGGCCTCTGGTGGCTCCGAAGACCCAACTCTATGAGGAGTCTTTTGAACAGGCTCAGGATTCCTCTGCCTGTGCAAAGGGTGTACCTGAACCTTTGCTTCCGGGGCATTCTGCCTAGCAGCAGAGGCCCCTGTGGATGTGGTAGTAGCTTGAGCTGTCACCGTTGAGGCCTCTGGAGCCTTAACTATTGGCTCCAAAGACCTTACTTTGGGAAGAGGAGTCTCCTCAATAGATCCCTGACTTCTACTCCGTTCCTGGTGGAACAACTCACCAGAGGCAGTTTCAGCATTTGAGTACTGAGGTTTAAAGGTAGTGGCAGTGACACTCTTGGCTGTCCAATTTCTTTAAAATGGCAAGTGTTGGCTCCATGCCCATAAACCTGGCAGTGGAAGCAGTGCATAGGGTTGGGCACATATGGCTTTTCCCTTGAGGTGGTACCATGCCAATTTAACCAATTCAAGTAGGAGTAATGATTCAAAAGTTAGAAGAAGAGCTGATGTCGACTGTTCAAAAATGTCAACTTCTTAAAACGTTTTACTGTCACTACAATAAAATCTTTAGTATGTAGTCCTACTACATTAAATCTTTAGTTCTTCAAACAGTTTCTCCTCAGAATACCTCATCAGGTCTTGGGAAAAGACACTTCCTTTACAATTATGAGGGTCTTTGTGAGGAGAACATGAGACTTTAGCCCCAGGAATGTCGCATATCGCACAGCAGACGGTCACTTTCAGTTGGTGACGAAAACTCAACTATCAGGATCACGTTGACATAATTACACTATCTTCTGATGTACTTCAAAAATATCAAGATCCATGATAGATACACCATCAATGGT
>NC_061826.1:22264071-22266571 GCF_019202785.1 Penaeus chinensis | reverse complement strand
CTCCCTTCCTCCCTGCCTCCCTCCTCCCCTCTCCCCCTCCCTCCCTCCCTGCCTCCCTCCTTCCCTCTTCTCCTCCCTGCCTCCCTCCTTCCCTCTCTCCCTCCCTTCCTCCCTGCCTCCCTCCTTCCCTCTCTCCCTCCCTCCCTCCCTCCCTGCCTCCCTCCTTCCCTCTCTCCCTCCCTCCCTCCCTGCCTCCCTCCTTCCCTCTCTCCCTCCCTTCCTCCCTGCCTCCCTCCTTCCCTCTCTCCCTCCCTCCCTCCCTCCCTGCCTCCCTCCTTCCCTCTCTCCCTCCCTCCCTCCCTGCCTCCCTCCTTCCCTCTCTCCCTCCCTTCCTCCCTGCCTCCCTCCTTCCCTCTCTCCCTCCCTCCCTCCCTCCCTGCCTCCCTCCTTCCCTCTCTCCCTCCCTCCCTCCCTGCCTCCCTCCTTCCCTCTCTCCCTCCCTTCCTCTCTGCCTCCCTCCTTCCCTCTCTGCCTCCCTCCCTCCCTCCCTCCTTCTCTCTCCCTAGTCATACATTTACGATTTTACGCAATGTGTTCTTAATTTGATCAACTATATCTCATTATATTATATATCTGAGTGTATTCCTTCATGTACATTTTATGTATATGCATGCATGACCCTTTATAAACTTATGTACATTTTATATTTCGTGAAAACATTGCAATAAAAAAAAAATGTAAATTGGAAATAAATATCATTATCAATATTATCATTGTTATTACTATCTCCTTCCCTCCCTGCCTCCCTTCCCCTCTCCCTCCTAGCTTCTCTTTTCTCCCATCCTCCTCCCTCCCTCCCACCCTTCCTCCATCCCTCTCTTCCCACCTCTCTCTCTCAATCTCTTTTTTCTATCTCCCTCCCTCTTTCCCTCCCTCCTTCCCTCCCTTCTTCTTTCCCTCCCTCCCTCTCCTCCTACTTTCCTCCCTTCTCTCTCTCTCTCTCTCTCTCTCTCTCTCTCTCTCTCTCTCTCTCTCTCTCTCTCTCTCTCTCTCACTCTCTCTCTCTCTCTCTCTCTTTCTCTCCTCTCTCTCTCTCTCTCTCTCTCTCTCTCTCTCTCTCTCTCCTCTCTCTCTCACTCTCTTTCTCTCTCTCTCTCTCTCTCTCTCTCTCTCTCTCTCTCTCTCTCTCTCTCTCTCTCTCTCTCTCTCTCTCTCTCACTCTCTTTCTCTCTCTCTCTCTGTCTCTTTCTCTCTCTCTCTCTCTCTCTCTCTCTCTCTCTCTCTCTCTCTCTCTCTCTCTCTCTCTCTCTCTCTCTCTCTTTCGCTTGCGATAATAACCTAAGCCATTATCAATGGTATGTTAATGACAATGTCCTTGTTCAGATAAGAATATAACATGAGCTTCAATTGTTCTGCTAATATGAAGCTAATGTACAGATTGCTGAATTACTCGTCTCGCAGCTTAAAAATATGTCGTAGATGTTATGGAGGATTCAGAAAGAGTAGTGAACGTCAAAGATATTTGAACCACTGAGCCAGCGATTTGAGTGCGCCGGGCATCGGAAACTGAGACCTTCTGTATTGTCAAAGCGGGGCTAAAAATTAAGTTCTAATAAACCTGGGAGTTGTATTTTTTGTTGGCAGTTACCGTCACAGTGTATACAAACAGGCGCTGAAATGTCCGAGTCTGGCAGCTTCATGATTCTGACTATTCCGGACATCGCTTCACAAGTGCTGGCTGCCACACATTTGTAGCGTAGATCCTGGGGATGCGCAGAAATATAATAGGTATAATGCATGATATAGTTTCCTTGTTGAGTACGCAATAGCATTTGTTATTTGTTTACTATTATTAGTATGATATTATTTTTTTCTAAATTACTTTCTTCTACTATGAATTATCTTCATCATCATCACCATCACCTTCACCATCACCATCAATATCAATACCAATATCAATATCAACATCAACATCAACATCATCATCACCATCATTATTATCATCATTATTACCAAAATAATCATTATTATCATTATTTCTATGCTGTTGTCATTACTTGTACTATCATTATAATCGTTATAACAGTTACCATTATTACCATTAGTTATGTCATTATTTGTATTTTATCATTATTACTACCATCAACGATTTAAGGATTATTATTATTACTATTATCATTATCATCATTATTAGCAGTAGTAGCAGAAGTAATAGTACTATTAATGCTCTGGATACTATTATTGCCGTGAGCATCAGTAGTCTTATTGTTGTTATAATGTTCATTACCATTGCCATTATTAATATTACTATTCTTCTTATCATTGTTCTTATCATCTTACTATTAGCATTCGTAGTGACACTATATTCACCATCTTTTACATCATTTGCTATTGTTGTTACGATTATTATCAGTATCATCATTATTACTAATACTGTTATTATCATTATTATTATTATCATTATTATAATTATCATTCACATCATTGTTATTATTGTCATTTCTATCATCATCAAAATCATTATCATTATTGCTATTATCATCATCATCATTATTTTCAT
>NC_061826.1:22229071-22244071 GCF_019202785.1 Penaeus chinensis | reverse complement strand
ATAATCCTTTTCTGAAAGAGGTAGAGGATAATTTTGTTCCCCATTTGTAATGTTTTAGAAGTTTCAAGGATTTGTTTTAGTATCTTATTTTGTTCTTACAAATTAATACCATATGCAGGCTTGGAGATTTTCTTGTCATTATGTGGTGAAGAGATCAAACCAAGAATCAATTAACATAATTGATTTACTAGTTTCTTTCCATTTATTTATTATTATTATTTTTTAATGTACCAGAGAGGCGAACATCCATCCTACCAACCATTGTTTCACTGACAATATGTGAGCTGTTTTTAATAATAAACTCATGCACACTACCACTAGTTATATTTACAAAATTACCCAATTAGCCATGGTCCACCCAACGACTTAAGGTCAAAGCTTTGCTTATATCTGCTCCCCAGTGTGTTATCATTTTGCCCTCAATTATTGCAGTTATCTGAGCTTCTGAAAAGTAAACACTTAATCAATCTTTAATATTTTTCATAAAGTTATTTTTTGAATTATCAAGCTCACTTTGGAACTCGCATATTTTCATAATTCTTATTTTCAACAATGAATTCTTTTTCTCTGGTCTTTGCATTAAGTTGTCTATGCAATCCTTTAAAAGTCTCATTTTTTAAAAATCACTGTTTTCAACTATGCTAAAATCATTTTCTATCGTACTTTTTTCTTTTGAGTCTCCTTGCTACAGACTGGATATAGAAAAAGCCTACGACATGACATGGCGATATGAACTCACTCTGGAGGTTCTGAAAAAGAGGATTTGTAAATAATTGTTTCTATACAGTTCAGTGACTGTTATATTCATAGAAACTAGTGAGCTTACTACAATAAATACTTGTCCAATTAAATAACAGTTTTCAACTGCCTATGGGCAAAAATGAGACTATTCATAACTGGCATTTGTCATAAAAGTTGTAATTGGGAATATGTATTACTAAATATGCCATGTGTTCCTAATACTCCTCATAAATGTTCCACTATACCACTCTGTATATAGTTCTTTTTAATAGGTTTTTAATCTACAAAACTACATTAATCCAACCGCCCCATTTATGTTCTGTCTCCTGTAGGTTTTTGTGAATGTTGTTACATACAGATGGCTCCACAGCCGTCAAGGAGTCTTTTTTTTTTAATACAGTTAAAAGTTTATAAAGCACTTCACCCACATCATTCCTATATTAAAAGGAGGAAATCCCAGATCTGCCATCTCCTACCGCCCAATTGCGTTGACAAGGTTTTATGTAAGGTCATGGAACGAATTGTTAACAGTAGGCTATTGCATTTTTTAAATTCCAGAAATTTACAAGTTGACGAGCAGTGCGGCTTCCGAAAGGGACGTCAAACTCTCGATCAACTAGCAAAGCTGGATAGTAATATTCAAGAGGCAATTGCCAAAAAAGATTATTTGATTTCAGTATTTTTAGATATAGAAAAGCCTACGACATAACATGGCGATATGGCCTACTCAGAAAACTTGTTTTATTAAAAAATTCATTTCTGACAGAACTTTTGCTGTCAAATTGTTTTCTGACAATGTCACTTTTTTGGACAATTTTGTCCAGGCAAACGGGGTCCCACAAGGAAGTGTCTTGTCACCTACATTATTTCTATGTATGATCAATGACATCTTACCAGCTCCTCCTCAGAATTTTAAATACTCACTATACCCTGATGATCGTGCATTATGGCATTCAAGCAATAATGCAGAATTATCAGCAAATCGCATCCAACTGGCACTAGATATGATTCATAACTAGGGCTTCCAGTGGGTTTTTAAGTTTTCCAGTAGAAAGAGTATTGGGGTCATTTTTTTCACTTAGGAGGAGGCCGAACATCAGGTTAATTCTAGACAACCACCCAACACCTATTCAAAATTCTGCTAAATTTCTTGGTCTACTATTTGAAAGTAGACTCAATTGGAAAAAACACATTGGTCAGTTAAAGAATAAATGTCAAAGAACACTTTGGGGAGCTGATAGACAGTCTTTGCTAATGATATATAAAACCCTGGTTAGGTTTAAAGTAGATTATGGGTCAATTGAGTATGGCTCGGCATCGAAAACAAGCTTGAAAGGTTTGGGTGCTGTGCAGAATGCTTGTTTGCGTGTGTGTCTTGGAGCCCTAAAATGTACTCGGATCGAGCGTCTTGAGGTGGAGTCAGGAGTACCTCCCCTCCGACTCAGACGCGGCCAGTCAGCACTGACCTATGCCGCAAAGGTGGCTCGAGACCCAAACTACCCTAATGGCAATGGAGGCACTAGCCCCTTTGCCACGCGACTCCACGACCTTGTCGAGAAAGTCGATATAGATCTCTCTACCATCGATACCCTGGTTAAGTCAAACATAGCGCCATGGGAAACCCCCAACTTTTCTATCATGGCTTCCATCAGCCACTGCTAGGTAATATCATTCGTAAGTTACATGGTGCCAACAAATCAATCAAGTTAATATGGGTACCAGGTCACTCTGGTATCCATGGCAATGAACAGGCTGACAAACTAGCCGGGTCAACTGGCGATCTGGACATTAATAAAGTTCGTACAGATCTCAGGTGTTTTATGTCTCTTATAAAAGCAAAAATACATCTGTGGCAAAGTGAGTGGAACAACCTACAAATAAACAACAAACATAATACAACAATAGAATTGTAGGACACATCCCACAGGAAAGAAAGAAGGGAGGAGGTGGTGTTAGCCCGCCTTAGGGTCAACGCTACAAGATTGACACACCTCACTTCCAATATTGAGAAAAGATTACCTCCACAATGCCCCCTTTGCAACATCAACTTTACCCTTAACCATATCCTTATAGCCTGCAATCAATACAATATCCATAGAAAAAGATTTAACAATTATTTCCGAATTTTTTTTTTTTTTTTTTTTTACATTATTAAATATATTATCAGATGACGAAATAATCATCAGTGAAGTAATCACTTTTCTAAGGGAGACAAAACTTTAAGACCTTATATAGATTGATAGAATGAATAGGATCCAATTGGCTTAATAACCTTGGCCACATGCCGCTGGTTGATAGCCAAGAAATCCAAAAAAAAAGAAAAAAAGATAATGTTATTATTCTTATTGATGTTATGATTATTAAACTGTTATTAAAGTGTCAATAACATATAAGACAATGAAATAATGCAAAAGACCCTTTCCAAAAGTCGAGGAAAAGGGTAAACAGTTGAGATAGGTAGGACTAATAACCGACTCCTTGGTGAGTAAGCACCTGTAGAGCCATCTATGTGTAAATACTATAAATAAGCTTGTTTTACATTGGGAATGGCATGTATTCTTGCCATACGTGACGATTGGATTATGAAGTAAATGGTATTAGATATGGACCCTTCTCTCCTTGCTTAACACCCCTTACTCACAACACCGGCAATCCCCATTTCATCCTATTGTTCAATATTTCTTTTCGATTGTTTAGACTACACCAATGTATGCTCCTCTTCATTTATACCCACCCCCGGTGATGCCCTAAATTCAGTCACATAGAATTCCCCCTTGTTTTAAAACCCAATAGTTGTATTCCCTTATTATAATCAATGAATTAATGCAAATCTAAAACATCAATTAGACCCAACCTCCACGGATTTATGTTCTGTCCCTTGAAGTTTTGAACTCTGTTGCATACAGATGGCTCTATATGCGTTCAGCCAGCAAGGAATCTATCAGTAGGCCCTAGTGACCGATCCTGTTTTCCCCATACCTTGAATTGGCGGGAAAATGTGTTTTTATTTTTAATACTATTATATTATTGGTTTTGGTGTTATGATTATGAACAGTTATCAAAATATTGGTAACATTTAAGATAATGAAATAATGGAAAAGACTCTTTCCAGAAGTCAAGAAAAAGGGTAAACAGGTGAGATAGGTAGGACTAATAACTGATTTTTTTGTTTACTAGGCACTTGTAGATCCATATATGTGTAAATACAATAAATAAACTTGTATGACGGTGGGAATGGCATGTATTCTTGCCATACGTGCCGATTAGGTTACGACATTACTCGTTTTGATGACTGCAATGCACTATCCTCAATAATTTTCTTTTTAAATACATAAGGAAGTATGCATTATATACCTGTATTTACAATCCTGCTGGTGTGTGACTGTTGGCAATTTGTCTTTGTATATGGAGAGCTTTGATCATTTAGAATATCGGTGTCAATCGCGCGTAGGAGGCGGGAGAAAAGTCTGTTTAGGTAATTATATAGACCTTGGGCGGGAATACTGAAGTTGTGTATAAGTCGAATGCTACTATGGATTTACCGCCACATCGCCTTCAAATTGTTTCATATTTCACGCAGGCAAACAAGCAGGGACGACGTTGTGCCTGTAGTTACGAATAATCATATGAATAATCAAAGTGCAAGAGACATTTCGCAGCAGACCAGTGTCAATGTTTAAGTCGCCCAAAAGCTGATCAGATCCTTCAGAGTCGAGAGGGAGCAGGCGATTCTCACCCCATGGCCCAGTCAAGTAGACCAAAAGTAACATTACCAAGGGCTGTTCTACAAAGGTAGGTTAATGGGAAATTCAGCATTACTGCCACGGACTAATCTCTCTTTGCATAGTACAGCAGCCCTGCATGACATGTTATTTCGATGCTTGTCTGCTCGCCGTATACCCTTACTTGGTGCCTTACACAGGGCAGGAAGAGTGTCATTTTACAAAAAAAAAAAAAAAAAAAAAAAAAAAAAAAAAAATAATAAGACCGCAGACTTGAAGATTGGCATGGTTCCTTTTGGTCTGCTGAAGTCACTTTCATAGGGTATCTTTGGTAGATCATAAAAAGTACCAATGTGTTGGATTTTTTCCAACACTTGGGAGAGCCGTTCAGACTTTTGGCAACGCAATGGGCTAATTTACGTCATAATTTAAACTCTGCCCTTTTAGCCTGAAATTCGTTACTAGAGGGCCACCTCGTTTCTATTGAGCTTATTTTTTTCACAAGACAAACCTAGCCATGCTTATATTTTACAATGCGTTAAATATATATATAGATCAATCTGTGTTCAGAGATCATAGAAATAAATTATGAACACAGACTTCGTTGTTGATAGAGTCATTGGAAATACCTGGAAACTTTTCCTCTCAAACACACGGTGTCTCAATTGATTTCCTCGATATTGTATATTGTCAATGTGTTTGTGTAAAGTTTGAACATGCAATATGGCTTAAATAGCAATTCATATTATAAAATTTAAGATAATTTTTTGAAAGTGAATGAAGTTATATAAAAAAAAAAAAAAGTTACTGTAATCAGACGATGTATAAATGTCATATATCCGGGGTAAAACCTCTCTTGTCGTAGCAAGGACGAAAAATGACACAATTTTACGAAAACACCAACCATGAATTTTTCAAAAATAATCCTCGGGGAGCTGGTAGCACCTCAGAGATTGGTTGTGCTTCGTTCGCTCGTCATGCCTACCCCCCCCCCCCCCCTTCCTGTAAAAGCTGAGAGAGAGAGAGAGAGAGAGAGAGAGAGAGAGAGAGAGACGGCGAGACAGACAGAGAGAGGGAAAGAGAAAGAGAGAGAGAAAGGACGAGACAGACAGGGAGGGAGAGAGAAAGGATGAGACAGAGATAGAGAGTGAACAAGAGAGAGAAAATGAGAGAGGGGGGGGGGTGAAGGGGAGGGAAAGCTAGAGAGATAATGAGAGACTGGCAGAGAAAGTGAGTGAAAGGGGCAGGAGGGAAAGATAGAGATGGCAGAGAGAGAGAGTCTTTGGACAAGTCGAGTGGCTATTGTTTATACTTGAAGGTAGGTGTTCGATACTTTTTTCCTGACTCGTCCTATGCCTGGCAGTGCATTCACCAGCCAATCTGCATTTATGAAGATTAATGACGTCATCAGCTAAAGTCCCAACGCGTTGGGAGTTTGTCCTCTACCAAAGATGCCTATAGCGACTGGTGCAAGTGGCGACGCAGTGTTCTGTAAGCCCAAGATAGACCTGCACCTCCGACAAGACACTAAGCACTCTTAAATGGTATGAAAATAGTTTACATGTAATGGTGTGGGTGGTTTTGTATTACTGTCAAACAATCAGATGATGAACAAGTTTAACTATTTGGAATTTCTTTGTGATGTGTTACCTGATGTAAATTATATATTACACGCACACACATTTATATACATACATACATATACAAATACACACATACGTATATCTGTGTTTGCGTGTATATGTAGATATGTGTGTATATGTTTATATATATATATATATATATATATATGTATATATGTATGTATGTATGTATGTATTTATATATATATACCTATATACATATATATTTGTGTATACATACATTTACATACATAAATATGTATATATATGTGTATGTGTGTGTGTATATTTATGTATATATGTATGTGTGTGTGTGTGCGTGTGTGTTAGCCTATTTGTATAAGTGTCGCTCCCTCATATACCTGTGTTAGCTCTGGAAGACTTAGATCATTCCATGTCTCGTTGTTATCTCCAGTCAGTTGGATGCGAAGATGCCCTTCAATAATTCTGCAATGTCGGAAATCTTGGAGCCTTGTCGCATTAGCAGTTACTTCCACAGGGCCACAGACTGGAACGGAAAGGCAATGTTGAATCGAATGTAAATTCGCACCTAACCATTTGAAAGCACACATTTATGGGCACTTACATATATAAATTGAGTGGACTCTTTTATAATCCCCATGTTGATATACAGTCTTATACTTAAACAATGTATAAATAGACGGGAATGTAGGTATAAACATAATTTATACTGAAAACCCAAAGACTTGGAATGACTTTCATAAGATATGTAAATAGTCGTTACATAAATAATTGTCTAATAAATCTACCGTCATCCAAAAGACAACAAATATATTTAGAAACAACATGCACGAGTTCAAGCAATATATAATGTAACAATGTACAGTCTGCCTACAGCTCAAATCTGAGAAGCTTATACAAAATCGATTCGAAACTATTACCAAACCTAATACCCTAGACCCCGTCCGTTCACTTATTTCCTAGTGTTTCCTGAAACATATTCCCTGTCCAGGGCCCCCAACGGCAGCACGTTAATAATGGGATTACTCCCCTTGTGGGTTTTCGAGGAGCTGCACAATGATGAATGATTTTATACACGCGCCCAGTGCTACCGATACCCACGCTCCTACAGGCCTTTCATTTATCTCGTCTCCTTTAAACAAACAAACGATTATGTTTCAGGTTTTTTTTTTGTTTAACATCAGACCATGCAACTCAACAACACGACCATATTTACGCCGTATGAAAATGTCGTTATTTGCATCTGGCAATTTAAGCACTTCACGTGCGTGATAATCTCTTGGTTGTTTGATTATGTATAATAGTTCTCAAGTTTATTGGTTTTGTTTTACTCAAAACATGAATAATACATTTTATACGGCTATTGCCATCGCTTTAGACATGAATTAGAATATATAATCTGTTTATAATCTCAAAGAAAAATAAATACTTGCTGATACATTTATGTAATACTTTAAATATGTCTATTTCTAATCTTTCTATTATTGTTGATAACGTCTCACAAATATTGTTCGATTTTGCAGGCCTTAAAATTCTCCCTGTGTCTCTTTTGTTATATCATATATGCCCATGAAGATTACGTTGGGTTTAAAGCAGGAGAACGCTCTGACCAAATGCATCAAGTTTGTTGATTGTCGTTGAATGTAAGAACACTCCTGTCTTTGAAACGAATCCTCAAGCCTCAATACTCCCGCACTTGTACTTCGTGACCTTTAGGACAGGACTATCAGCTTTCTAATTTAAGAATTCATTATATGTATATCCCACAATAAATGTAAGAGCAAATAATCATCATTATTGACTGGCATATATATACCCATATCAGTTTTACTGTTTTACTGTTCTTACAGAAAAATCACTGTATATTTGTTTGCCTGCTTCAAAAGATGTTATTCCTTGGGGGGAGCGTACATGTCTTGTTTCATATTGTTTCGTATCATAGATTTAAAATTCTAAAAATTTTGCTTATATTGTACTTCATTAGGCAGTTACTCTCTACTCTCTAACAATCAAGTTGCTTTTCACACGTTGCATCTAGTCTTTCAGCCGCAAGGCAGAAACACACGCATACACTCACACACACACACACACACACATACACACACACACACACACATACACACACACACACACACACACACACACACACACACACACACACACACCCCACACACACACATACATATTTTATTATACAATTAAATATATATATACATATATATATGTATATATATAAATATATATATATATATATACGTATGTATATATATAAATATATATATATATAAATATATATATACATATGTTAATACATATGCATATATGTATATATATGTATATTTATAGATACATATATATACATATATTTATACATATATATATAAATATATACACATATATTTAGACACACACACACACACACACGCACATACACACACTCAAACACACACACAAATATATACATATATATCACATACACACACACACACACACACATATATATATGTGTGTGTGTGTGTATGTGTGTGTATGTGTGTGTGTGTGTGTGTGTGTGTGTGTGAACTTCTATATTCATTAATTTATTTCTAGTTATAGACACACACGCGCGCGCAAACAAACGCAAAATCACACAGATGAACACACAAACACACACACGCACACACATGCGCACATATAAATACATATATAAATGAATATATATGTAAATATATATATATATCAATTTATACAAATAAATTAATAAATATTTATATAACAAGCCTCCCTGACCGTGCCCCGAACCTAGGTCACTCATATAGGGCCAGTACTAAACCAACCATACCAGACGACCCACTGAAAGGAGTGTGCAACTAGGATCTAACTAGCTCCATAGACATTACCTGTCTACTCATACATGAGTGATGACGGCGAGGTTTTATACACACTCCCAGTGGTCACTCGGTGGAAATTGATTTGGAAATTCGAAACTGAAGTCAGATATATCTATATCAATGCGGCACTGCATTATTCCAACTTTCTTATATATATATATATATATATATATATATATACAAACTAACCAACAAGGGTGATAGTCAGGCGGTGAAAGCAGCTAGAGGGTGTGTGTGCCAAGTCAGGTACAGGGGTCAACCTCACGATGGTTATGTCACCGCATAATGGCAAGTTATTTCGCACGGGACTAACACTGAGCAGACTATCTTTCTCGGCCATAAGAGAGCACTTTCACAACACTCACATACTTTCTCCAACAGAGATTTCAATATTGTACCCTCTCACTCCTCCCGCCTAGACCTCATTATTACAGTCTTTGTTGATTCGTAAGATGAAGCTCGAGCTAAACAGCAACTCTAACGCAATCACCTCTTTGTCTACTGTATGTAATTTTGGTTCACTATTACAGCAATGATGATGGAGATAGGATTTATGTATGCATATGTATATGTATGTATATGTATGTATATGTATGTCTCTGTGTATATATATATGTATAGATATATTCATCATCATCATCATTTTGGAGCTAACGCCGGCTGGGGCGCATAGCCGCATCCACCCTTTGTTTCCACCTACGAGGGTCCCTCATGGCGGGCCGCCAGGCAGGGGCATGGCCCATCTCTAGTTCCTCACGACAGGTTTGATCGATCTGCCCAAGCCACGACCTTCTCGGTCGTCCCACAGGCCTCCTCTACCCAGGATAGTCACGGACAGAGACAACCTGATGGGCATCGAGCCAAATGGCCATATAGCCTGAGTTGGCGATCACGGATTGTGCAAGTAACAGGTCCTGTACCGGTCTCACGATGCAGCCGCCAACTGTACCCCATGATCCGGTGCAAGGATCTGTTACAAAAGGCATCAAGACGAGATTCCAGAGCACAAGACAGTGTCCAAGTTTCACTACCATAGAGTAAAACTAGCAGTATCAGGGCCTTGAAAACACGTAACTTGGTCTTTCTGCACAGGTACTGGCATCTCTAAATACTCTTGTTGAGAGATTTCATGACCCCTGCTGCCAGGCCAATCCGTCTACTGACTTCCTGGTCTGACAGCCCAGAGTCGTGAAATGCACTACCGAGGTATGTAAAGCTCTCTGTGACTTCGATGTTTTCACCGCAAGCACGTACCGACTGCACAGGGTCTCCTAGTAGGCCCCTAAAATCCTGGATCTTGGTCTTGGTCCTTGGTTCATTCCTAAATGCATCAAGAGCCGCCACTAGGGTTTCCAGAGATTCAGTGAGAATTGCAACATCATCAGCAAAGTCAAGGTCTGTAACCTTGATATTGCCCAGAGTTGCTCCACAGTGACTTTGGACAGTAGCTCTACCCAGTATCCAATCCATGCAAGTGTTGAAAAGTGTGGGTGCAAGAACACAGCCTTGCCTCACACCTGAACTAACAGGGAAGAAGCTCGACAGGCCCCCACCACACTTTACAGCACTTTCAGTGCCTGTATACAGGTTTGCTATTAGTCCAATAATCCTTGTTGAAATTCCGTTTAGCCTCAGGATCTCCCAGAGTGATTCGTGATGCACCGTGTCAAACTCCTTCTTGAGGTCGATATAGGCTGTGAGCAGCCCACGTCCGAACTCACGACGGCGCTCTACAATGACTCGAAGCGCCAGGATGCGGTCTATTGTGGACTTACCAGGAGTGAATCCAGATTGCTCCGGCCTTTGGTGCCTCAACAGGTGGTCTCTGATACATCTCAGTAGAATGTGTGCAAGTACCTTGCCTGGTACACTGAGTAGTGTAATGCCTCGGTGATTGCTGCAGTCCCAGCAGTCCCCTTTCCCCTTCCAGAGAGGGATGACCACACCCCTCAGCAGGTCAGGGGGAAAAGTACCAGTCTGCCAGATGACAGACAGGACTGCATGCAAGCCCCTTGCCATAGATTCTCCACCAGCCTTTAACAATTCAGCTGGGATGCTACAAACACCTGCTGCTTTACCACTCTTCAGCTTGGAGATCGCCAACGCACATGCACCCCATCAGGATCTGAGATTATCTGGCCACTTGCTGAGCGAACTGCAGTCGTCTGTGAGGAGGGCTTGGAGTTCAGCTTTTTCAGGGCTTGGTAGGCAGGACGAAGGTCATTTACTAAGAAATGGCTTTGGACCTCCTCTGCAAGATTACTGATAAACTGTTCCTTATCCCTTCTCAACAGTGACCTAGTCCTGCACACCAGAGAACGGTGCAAGTTGCGATCCCCTGACAATCGAGCCGCACGATAAGCATCTGTGGCTTCCAGTGTCTCCTGCGAGATGGAATTCTGTCTTGCTCTTGGGCGTTCACCAATGGATTCCTGAGCTGCATCAAGCATTTCACACTTGAAGGTATCCCACATAAGAACAGGGTCTGTCAGGCCCTCGAGTACAGTGAGACGATCAGAGATATCCTTGGCAAACCCCCGGGCACACTCAGTTCCACAGAACTCGGCGATACACCCTGCAGTTCTGGAGGATCCTCCACCGAGTGCTAACGAGGATGTGGTCGATCTCCTTGGCCACACTACCCGTATTGTTATACCAAGTCCAATGATGATACCAGGAGCCAGAAATCCTCAATTTCTGGGACCTAGCAAAATCACGGAAAAGGTGGCTATTCTCGCTGCCAGCATCAGCTCCTGTGCGATGAGGACCAATAGACATCTCGTAGCCAGTTCGATTGTAGCCGGATACCGCATTGAAGTCGCCCAGAACAATACGAATATCTCACCAAGGACATCTGTCTGCCACAGATGCAAGTTTGGCGTAAAACATCTGTTTCACCTCTAGTTTATATACATTTGTTGAAGCGTATACAGCAATAAGAGACATGAAGCCAAATGAAAGCTTCAGTCTGAATACCATAATACGCTCATCGACTGGAGTGACCTCAACTACCGAGGGTTGAAGTCTTTTACAGTTGGCTATGGCTACTCCCTGGAGATGGTGGCCATCGCTACGGTCCGACCAGTAATATGTGTAGTCACCCACATTAATTGTGCCGTTGCCAGGTATTTTCAGCTCCGAGAGAGCAGCCACTTCAACTCTCAGCTGCTTCAATTCCCTCGACAGTAGTGGTAACCGATCGTCCTGTCACAGGGAACGGACGTTCCAAGCCCCCACCCTGACAGCCTACCTGAGGTCTAACCTCGGGCAGTCACTCCGGGTGGGCGCCACCTCTGCCACCCCTACCGACACCGCCCCATATAGAGGACGTTGGCTGGCTGCAAGTCCCATAATCCGCCTGCAGGGCTCCCTGGGGCTTTCCCCCACAAGCATCACGCCTGGTTGGCGGCCGCTGGGACCCAGATGGGATGACGGGTAACCCCCCCCTCCCCACCCGAGTCCCAGCGGTCGCCAACCCAGAGGGACCCACAGCCCGCTGTTCTTGCTGGATGGGAGGGACTTTAGCCCTCCCCCCAGCACCAACAAGTATATGACTCGTTGCCAGAGGTTTTCTCGGGGGGGGGGGGGGCGACTGGCTAGGCCTGCCTCCCCACAGCCGCCCATTTACCCCAGGGGGCACGGGGGCAGGAGTTAGTATGATGCCAGGGCGTATCCACACGCCGGTGGGCCATGGCTCCGTACCTTTAGGGCCTCCTGCTGCTCCAAGAGCCTCCACATATACACACATAAATATACATACATACATATATATATATATATATATATATATATATATATATAGGCTCCGAGACCACCGCTGAAGTGTGACCGAGCGATATGCCTATGTTACCCACATCCGCCCAGAATATACTCATTGTTTATCGTACTAAGATTCATGTTTTACCCGCATAAACAGGCCTATGGCCTCATATTACCAGCGCCACCCTTACTCTACTACTGCCATACATATGACATGATTAACTTATACATATATCTTAATACAATAACACAACAGCGGATGCAACATCCGCAGGCCTTCCGCCTTGTGACCTCGTTCTGTCTACAAGAACACATCTTTTCCCTTCCACTTCCTAGTACATTTCAATCCTTTGTCATTTTCCTATTTAGACCTGTATAAAAGAGGGTCGCCTTATACATATGCATATATATGTATATATGCATATATATGTATATATGCATATATATGTATATATACACATTATATATATATATACATATATATGTATATATGCATATATATGTATATATGCATATATATGTATATATATACACATTATATATATATATATATATATATATATATATATGTGTAGATATTATACACACACACACACACACACACACACACACACACACACACACACACACACATATATATATATATATATATACATATATATATATATATATATTTATATATATATACATATATATAAACATATATATATATATGTATATATAAAGGCATATATGTGTGTGTTTGTGTAAACAATACATACCCGGGGACACGGGGGTCTCTAGGTAGTCTCACATGTACCAGTAATAAACCCAACAAGCTAAGACCCCTTTGTTTCACCTGCGCTAAGGCCACTCTCGTTGATAGTGTGTGTGTGTGCGTGTGTGTGTGTGTATGTGTGTGTGTGTGTGTGTGTGTGTGTGTGTGTGTGTGTGTGTGTGTGTGTGTGTGTGTGTGTGTGTACATAAATATACATACATATATGTGTATATATACATACATTTATATAGATAAGAGAGAGAGACTGCAGTCTGAAATCGATAATCAGGATGGATAAAGCAGATACAAAATAAAATTGCATCTATTTAACTCTTTTTGTGTTTTTCTCTTTTAAGAAAGTAAATATTATCCCTGTTACTTTTCAAATATCATTTAAAATCTACGAAGTTCGTGAAAAAAGTCCATAACTAAAAATCGTGTGGAAGGATTTTGATTTCAATGCATCTGAACATTCTTGTACTGTGTTATAACGTGTTCAAACATGAACCATTAAACGCAGGTAATGACACATCGCCGCAAGTTGGAAGTCAAGCACCATTCAAGCAACACGAAATCCACCAAAATCGAGAGTAAGATAAATATTAAATTCATGGTGAAACTCGGTTGGGAGAACAGGCAAATCATTGCCGCTCTGGGACAAGTATATGGTGACAATACCGCAAAAAAATCAACGTCCTACAAATGGATAAGTCAGTTCAGAAGTGGAAGAAAGAAATTGAAGATGAGCCCCACAGTGGCAGGCCTTCAACGTCAGTTTGTGAGAAAAACATTGATGCTGTTCCCGACATGACTGAAAAGGATAGACAATTAATCACTGAATCAGTAGCAGACACCATCGAATCTCTGTAGGTTCTGCACACAAAATTCTGGTGGAGAGTTTGGGCTAAGTGAGCTTTCCGCTCGACGCGTCCCTAGGCTGTTACGCCCAAATCGGTAGCAAACAAGGGTAGATCTCTCAATGGAAATTTTGAACAAGTGGGATGAGGACTCTGAAGCTTTTCTGCAGATAATTGTGACAAGACCAGTCAAAGCCAAATTTGAGCATTCAAGAGAAAAGGTTATAGCCAGTCTTCTGGGATCCAGTGGGGATTTTGCTGGTTGACTTTCTCGAGAGCAGGAAAATAAGTACATCTGTCTATTATGAATGCGTTTTGATAAAACTGTCAAAAAAAATTCAGAAAAATGCCTGGAAAGCTGCATCAATGCGTTCTCTTCCATCAAGACAATGCACCCACTCAAGATGTTCGGCAGACAAGAGTTGTGCTATGTGAATTTCGATGGGAAATCATCCACCCTACAGCCACACTTTAGCCTCATCTGACTTCTTTTTGTTTCCAACTTTAAAAAATAATTGAAAGGTACCAATTTTTCATCGGTTGCTCTGTCATGGTTTAGATCACATGACTTCCAACTGGCGGCGATGCCTTATTACTTGCGGTTTAGGGATCATGTTTGAACACTTTATAACACTTTGGTGCAAAAATGTTCTGGTACATTGGAATAAAAATCCTTCAATATGATTTTTA
>NC_061826.1:22206571-22216571 GCF_019202785.1 Penaeus chinensis | reverse complement strand
TTTATTTTTAAATTCCCCATTATTTACTGAAGTAAAGTATGAAACTATTATATAAATAGCTTCATACTTCATACCAGAGACCATGATTTTGTTATGTGCAAATACACCGTAACTCATTGTGGCCTTTCAGTTCTTTAATTTTGCGCGAGCACCTAAAACAAAAGATAGCAGACGGATGAAAGAACGTCGAGTGGGAACTTTCAGTAGTTCGAACAGAGAGAGATAGAAAGAGAGAGAGGGAGGGAGGGAGAGAGAGAGAGAGAGAGAGAGAGAGAGAGAGAGAGAGAGAGAGAGGGAGGGAGGGAGGGAGAGAGAGAGAGAGAGAGAGAGAGAGAGAGAGAGAGAGAGAGAGAGAGGGAGGGAGAGAGAGAGAGAGAGAGAGAGAGAGAGGGAGGGAGGGAGGGAGAGAGAGAGAGAGAGAGAGAGAGAGAGAGAGAGAGAGGGAGGGAGAGAGAGAGAGAGAGAGAGAGAGAGAGAGGGAGGGAGGGAGAGAGGGAGAAAGAGAGAAGAAAGACGAGTGAGAGGGGGGTGAGGGTGAGAAAGGGATGGAATAAAAGTGAGGGTAAGATAGAGACAAAAAGAGAGAATGGGAGAATGAGAGGGGAAGAAGTGAGAGAGTGGAGAGAGAGAGGATTAGGGTGGTTAATGAGGGAAGGAGGGAGATGGAGGCAAAGGAAGAGTGAGAGAGAAGGGAACAAAGTGTGTGGATTTGGAGGAATAGGGTGATTGTGAGGTAGGGAATGGAAGAGAAAGAGAGAGTGGGAGGAAGGGAAGGATAAAGGAGGAGGGAGGGTAAATAAGAAGGTGAAAGGATAAGTGAGAGTGAGAGAGAGAGGAGGGTGAGGGTGAAAGCGAGGAGAGGAGGAAAGAGAGAGAGAGAGAGAGAGAGAGAGAGAGAGAGAGATCATTTGCCTTGTACAGCACCAAGAACTGCAGCTCAGATTATTCTAGCCTGTAGCAAAGCAATCCTTTACAAGCGCCGGTATTGAGCGCTACACGAAACTCAGCAAATACAGACTTAATCAGAGCCAACGCATAAATCGTCATCCTCAAAAATCCCGTTAATCGAGGTGTAGTGCCTCAGAGTGGAAGGCGACCTCTAAGCTACCGGATCTGTAAAACTAGGAGTCACTCAGAGGCTTCTTCCTCTGACACATAAATAAATTACTTATGTCACCGTAGGGGGCATACAGTTGAAAAGTGACAGTCAAAATTTAATCAAGATAGGGAAACATCAGAATTTGGTATCTGAACGGGTACATAATAACGCTCTGGTCGTTCAGACACTTCAAATCCTGTCTACTGGTCCACAACACCACAGACCATCAGGATTTGGTAGTTTGCCACTGACGACTATCCACCCACTTATCAACCACAATTCGGTTCTCCTGGGCCCTGGTTCAGTGCCCCACTCCAACAAAGTATCGGGCAGTCTTACCATTTTCTCAGCTAATGCCAGAGGTTTCTCGACAAACATTGGTGGCTTTACCCATAGCTATAACATACCAAATAACCCCGATATTATCGCCACGTTAGAGACTTCTAAATTCAACAGTCTCAGAGATTTTTTTTTACAAATAGATGATTTCTGGAAAAAAAGGATAGAATGGACAGAACGAGCTGCTCCTTCGGTGGTGTTTTTTATTATGTGTCTGTTATAGCCCCCAGTGGCAAGGAGTAGAACCCATTGTGTTAATACAAAACAACATTGATTGGATATTGCATCAGTGCACCTGCAAAAACATCCTAATAGTAGGTGATATAAACCAGTATCTTGTTGCAAGATCTTTTGAAGATCTATTAACAATACATGGGCTTAACAACCATGTTAATTTTCGCACCCATATATCAGGCTCCCGATTGGTTCCTGTCATTTACGATCTTCCCGAAGGAACAGTTAGCTGCCGTAGTAAAGGAACAATGGGCCCTTCAGATCATTATGCCATATTTAGCATGATTAACCTGAAGGTCATTCGTGAGGAGGCACTGACAAGAACCATCTAGAGCTACTAGCATGGTTTTTACAGTGCTTTAGAAAACATTGTGTGGGACTCCATTCTCACAGATTGTATAAGCATACCCACTGAAACTGCAAGAACGCTTTATACCTCACAAAATACCTCTGTAAGATTATTACAGATCAGCCTTAGTTCGATCAGATATGCAGACTTGCAGCCGACGAAAAAATCAGAGCTTGGAATCGTTTTAAACATGAAACATAAACACAAAACCAGATGAACCACAAGTTTGCCTGCAAAAGAATGAAACGGGTTCAGAAATCGGCCATCGAACAATGGTGAAAAAGTCTCGGTACAAAACTTACCAACTGTTCAGTTGGAAGTAAAGACTGGTGGAGCTTAGTTCAAAAGCAATTGGGCCTCATGTTTCATGATTAACAGATAGTAACGTAGTAACATATAGCCAGGACAAAGCTGAATTACCTGCCTCCTTCTTCTCTCAGAAAATGAGAGCATGTGAACCTGACCGCACCCCCCTCAACTTCCATACTTAAACACACTCATCATCTGTGTTGAGGAACTTAAACAAAAAATAAAGTCTTTGAACCTGACAACGTAAGTTCCAACATATTTAAGAAGTGTGATGACCAGCTTGCCATCTTGTGCCAAAACTGCTTTCAACAGCAAAAGTGGCCAGCTATCTGTGGCAGTACATAAAAAAAAAAGTCAAACACCCCCAGAAAACTACAGGCCCATATCACTACTCTCGATTATGGCAAAATGTACGAAAAAAAATCCGACCTGCTTCTACTAGTCACCAATTGCAACAAATTTCTTGATGCTGGCAAAGAAACTTACGTCATTGCCCTGAATACTGCTGGTGTATTTGACACAGTATGGTACAGGCATTTTTGTTTCAAAAATAAATTGGCATTGATGGTGACCTGCTGAAGCTAATTGAAGATTATCTATGAGGAAGAACTCTTCAAGTTGTGGTAAACGGTTACACTTCAGTTGAATACCCAATCAGTGCAAGTATGTCCCGGGGCAGCTTCATTGCCCTGCTCTTATGGAACGTCTAGTTCAAAGACATTCTACATTTGATTCCAGAAGCCCATGCATATGCTGACGACTGCACGTTATCCTCTATATGTGAAAAGCATGAATGCACTGCCACTGGTGAATATATTCATGATGTGTTATCTCGTATCACCTCATTGGGCCGACGCTGGTAGGTTACATTTACACCAAATAAAGAGCAGGTCATGTTTATTATATTCCGTCGACAGAATCTACTAACCCCATCCATTAGCATTGGTGGAAAAATAATTGATCTGCCAGGAGAAATTAGCATCCTTGGGGCGCAGATTGGTAATCAAATGACATTCACTAGTCACGTAAAGGGTCTGGCTAAAAGAGCAACTCATAACCTGACATGCGGACGCCGAATCTTTCATCTTCTAGACAGCAGATGTTGTTGGATGCTCTACAACTCACTATTTCGTCTTTTGATAGAATATTCTCCTCTTGTAGGGTCGTCCTGCCCGCCATCCTTCTTTCCCTACTTGACAGAGTACAAAATCAAGCCCATCAGCTTGTGGAATTCAAAATGCGGGAAAATGATTGCTCGCTCTACTTCCAGTCTCTCCAGCACCATAGAGACGTGGCGGCGTTGTGCGTGTTCTATAAGGTAAACCAGCAGAATACTAACAAGTCACGAACTTCACGTTACTTTTGCGAGGACTGAGAACTTTCTACGTACATTCCTGCCGAGGTAATCCAGCATGTGGAGTTGGTTGGTGCGAGAGACGAACTTGCATCTCTTAACATCCATCCAACAGTTCAGTTCAGCAGTGCACTTGTAGAGGCTGCAGTATGATTGCGGATAACTTTTTACTGCGATAAGCTACCTTCGGCATAAGTCCTTTTTGTTTCTACTTTTATAACTCTCTACGAGTCATCCTAAAGATGGCTTTAGCTTCATCATTAAATGTTTAAGCAGCAAGGCGACCTACGACTGAACTAAAATAATGTTTAGAAAAAAAGAGCAAGAGGGAGGGAGACAACGAGAGAGATAGAGAGTAAGACTGAGGAAGGGAAATAATAAAGAGGAGGGAGGGAGGAATAGAAAAAGATAAAAAGTGATAGAGAGAGACTAAAAGAGATAATGTAAGAGTGAGGTGACGAAAGAGATAGATAAGGAGGATTAGAGAGAGAGGGGGGGGGGGGTAAGAATGTCGGAAACTGAAGCTGATGAGGGAGGGAGGAAGAGAGAGAGCGAGAGAGTGGTGAAAGAAAACTTAGTACGGGGAGAAAGATGAAGATGAGGGAGGGAGGGAAGAAGAGAGAGATAAAGAACAGAGGTATGGCGAGAGAGAGAGAGAGAGAGAGAGAGAGAGAGAGAGAGAGAGAGAGAGAGAGAGAGAGAGAGAGAGAGAGAGAGAGAGAGAGAGAGAGAGAGAGAGAGAGAGAGAGAGAGAGGGGGGGGGGAGGGAGAGAGAAAGAGAGAGAGGGGGGAGGGAGGTATGGCGATAGAGAGAGAGAGAGAGAGAGAGAGAGAGAGAGAGAGAGAGAGAGAGAGAGAGAGAGAGAGAGAGAGAGAGAGAGAGAGAGACCGAAACAGAGACAGACACAGAGTGGGAAGGAGGAGGGTGAGGGAAAGAGAGGAAGGATGAGAGAAAGAGAGCAAGAGGTAGGATGAGAGAAAAAGAGGGAGACAGACAAAGAGTGAGAAGGAGGAGGGTGAGGGAAAGAACGGAAGGATGAGAGAGAGAGAAAGTGAGGAGGAAGGTATGGCGAGAGAGAGAAATAGAGACCGAAACAGAGAGGAGGGAGGTATGGTGAGAGAGAGAGAGAGAGAGAGAGAGAGAGAGAGAGAGAGAGAGAGAGAGAGAGAGAGAGAGAGAGAGAGGAGGGAGGTATGACGAGAGAGAGAGAGAGAGAGAGAGAGAGAGAGAGAGAGAGAGAGAGAGAGTGAGAGAG
This sequence comes from Penaeus chinensis, assembly GCF_019202785.1. NCBI lineage: Eukaryota > Metazoa > Arthropoda > Malacostraca > Decapoda > Penaeidae > Penaeus > Penaeus chinensis. Next base: position 22,211,631 of record NC_061826.1, on the reverse strand, counting down.
AGAGAGAGAGAGAGAGAGAGAGAGAGAGAGAGAGAGAGAGAGAGTGAGAGAGAGAGAGAGAGAGAGAGAGAGAGAGATAGAGGAGGGAGGTATGGCGAGAGAGAGAGAGAGAGAGAGAGAGAGAGAGAGAGAGAGAGAGAGAGAGAGAGAGAGAGAGAGAGAGAGAGAGAGGAGAGAGAGAGGAGAGGTATGGCGAGAAAAGGAGAGAGAGAGAGAGAGAGAGAGAGAGAGAGAGAGAGAGAGAGAGAGAGCGACAGAGAGAGGGGGGAGGAAGGATTAAAAAGAGAGAGAGAAGGATGGGGGGGGGGTGAGGATGAAAGAGAGAGAGAGAGAGAGAGAGAGAGAGATGAGGGAGGAGGATGAAAGAGAGAGAGAGAGAGAGAGAGAGAGAGAGAGAGAGAGCTGAGAGAGGAGGATGAAAGAGAGAGAGAGAGAGACAGAGAGAGAGAGAGAGAGAGAGAGAGAGAGAGAGAGAGCGACAGAGAGAGGGGGGAGGAAGGATTAAAAAGAGAGAGAGAAGGATGGGGGGGGGTGAGGATGAAAGAGAGAGAGAGAGAGAGAGAGAGAGAGAGAGAGAGAGAGAGAGAGAGAGAGAGAGAGATGAGGGAGGAGGATGAAAGAGAGAGAGAGAGAGAGAGAGAGAGAGAGAGAGAGAGAGAGAGAGAGAGAGAGAGAGAGATGAGGGAGGAGGATGAAAGAGAGAGAGAGAGAGAGAGAGAGAGAGAGAGAGAGAGAGAGAGAGAGAGAGAGAGAGAGAGAGAGAGAGAGAGAGAGTAAGAGAGAGAGGGAGAGTGAGAGACATATACATATACATAGGTAGATAGAGAGAGAGAAAGAGCGAGTTGGGGAGGCGAGTAAGAGGGAGAAAGTGAGGAAAGGATGGAGCGAGGTGCATGCTATTAAAAGGTGGTGGATTGTAAGGTTGGTGTTGCATTGAGCACCTTGGAGGTAAATTCTTTTCTAGATAGGGAGTGAAGTGGGTTACTTTAGTGGCATTGACCCCAAGACGGGCCACCACCACTTCCTCCCTTCTTACTTTCCTGTGGGCTTGTCCCACTGTTCGATGTTTTGTTTGACTTTGTTAGTCAGTTGGAGGTTGACCCACTCACTTTGCCATAGATGTATTTTTGTTTTTATAAGAGACACTACATGCTTGAGATCTGTACGGACTATGCTAAGGTCTAGATCACCAGTTGACCCAACTAATTTGTCAGACTGTTCATTACCCATTTTTTTTTTTTTTTTTTTTTTTTTTTTGGGGGGGGGGGGGGTCTAAGGATCTAATGGCTTTAAAAGAACTCAGTGAATCTAAAAAAGTAAATAACTATTCCATCGCCAGTCGATAGTGCAAAATCCAAGGCTTTATCAATTGCAAAAAGTGCGGCAAGAAATATCAGTGTCTGATTCGGCAGTCTGAAACTCATTCAGTCGACCATATACCCTCATTTGTCTTGGAGCCGTCGGTATATATATGAAAAGAGGAAAGCTGTTTGATAAGGATCTCTCTAAACCTCTGACGCACCTCCACCTCCGGTACCATGACCTTGCTGATGGAAGCCCAACATCCACGAAGGTAAATGTGGACGTTTCCCATGGCGCTATATTTGAATGAACCAGGGTATCGATGGAAGAGAGATCTGATGTTCGGCTTCCTCCAATGTGAAAACATTACCCTAATATTCTTAAAACTCCAAAGACTTTCTGTCAGCTTCGCATTTATTTCCAGCAATGCTCTTTAATAAATTTAGTGCTCTTTGATATTTATTCTTTAATTGACCTATGTGATCTTTCCAATTTAATCTATGGTCAAAAAGTAGACCAAAAGAATTTACAGTATTTTGAAATGCTATTGGGTGATTGTCTTGAGTTAGCCTGATGTTCGGCTTCCTCCAATGTGAAAAAAATACCCTAATGCTCTTTCTTGTGGGAAACTTAAACCCCACTGGAGGCCCCAGTTATGAATCATATCCAGTGCCAGTTAGATGTGATTTGCCGAAAATTCTACATTACTGCTGGAATGGCATAATACACAATCATCAGTGCACAGTAAGTATTTAAGATTCCCAGGGGAGCTAGTAAGATGTTATTAATCATGCACAGAAACAATCTTGGTGACAAGGCACTTCCTTGATTGCCCGGACAAAAATGTCTGATTAAGGAAATTGTCAGAAAATAATTTAACAGCAAAAGTTCTGTTAGAAATGAAATTTTGTATGAAGGCAAGTTTCCACATAATCCAAAAGCAGAAAGTTTTCTGAGCAGGCCATATCGCCATGTAGGTTTTTTCTATATCTAATACTGAAATATATATATATATATATATATATATATATATATATATATATATATATATATACGCAATTGGGCGGGTCTGGAATTTCCCCCTCCTTTCAATATGGGAATGATGTGTGTGAAGTGCCATGAGTTTGGAAAAGTCTGTACACTTCTAGCAACTTAATCATGGCATCATCTCATATCGAATCTCATCGGGGGACTGGGGATGTTCCTCTATAGGATCGGACAAGCTCATCCATTATTAGATCTTGGTTGTAATCTAAGTCATCTCCTGTGGCAAAATATAAAGGTTGCAACTCAATTGTTTCCTTAGTGATCAGGAATGCTGGATGGTAATTTTTCTGAGCTGTTTGTATATGAGAACTGCCTTGCAAGTGCATTAGCAATGTCTCGAGGCGAATATAAATTAGTACCCTCATGAATGATGTTTTTAATTTTGAAAGATGTTTTTTTCCTTATTTATTTTATTGACAGCGGTCTTATTGTTCTAAGATCCCTAGCTATTGCTTGTTTGTAATTCGAAGAGTTCTCAATATTGATGTTACTTCTGAAAAGCCTGTAGGCCCTATTGCGTTTACACAGCGCCCTGCGGTAATCTGGTGTCCACCATGGAACTCTGTGCTTAATGCTATCCTAGGAATGGATATCATTGCTGTATCTAATATACAATTCTGAACATAATTTACTATATTATCTATGGTTTCTTCAACAAGTTCGAGCTTGACGCTCCTTGTGATGGCGACCCAGTCTTCTCTTTTTACATTAAATTTAGATGCTGAAAGTGATCTTGTTCTGTAGCATGACTCAGATATGTGCTATTTATTTTTGTTTTGCTAATTTACTAATTCAGCAATTTCTTTTATTGTTTTATTTAATGTTTTATCTGATTCATCAAATCCTTTAACATTTCCTTCATTTTAGCAATTTCCTTATCCTTTGCTGCCATCTCTTAACTGTTACTACCTGCATTGGAATTGTTATTTACTGTTTCAGTGTAGGAAGTACTGGGTTTGCTTGTCAAGCCTTCAACTTTCCTTTTGGCTTTACGGTAACTAACTTCATGTTCCCTCATGTATGCCAATGTCTCGGTTTCTTCTTTTGACTGCTGCATTCAGCAGAGCCCTACCGATGGGAACCTCCGAAGTTAATACACTTAAGAGTAGCTTCAGTACATGTAGTTTTATCATGAGATTTACCACAAGTAAATTTATCAATGTCTTTATCAATGCATCATAATATGGTGTATTCAAATTTGTGTTATAGAGGACTGTTTTTTAATATAACGTCGTACTTGGACAAGTTCATATCCACAGTCCAGTTTTTGTTCTCACATTCCCATCCAGTTTGGTCATACATTTCACTTCCACTATACTTGGTCCTTCATATTATCTAGGATTTTGCTTTCTTCCAGCATCCTGATATCCCTGTGAAAGATTACTCCCTTATAGGTATTTGGGGCAACGAGAATAGTTACTTTCACTTGGAGATTATGAATGTGTGTCAGTTTAAGATCATAAAACTGGGAATTAAATTGTACTTTAACCAGGAGACTACCATCTCACAATTTACAAACAAATCAAAACCACCACCCAATTGACCATCAAGGACGTTTTTGATGATAAATCGGTTAACAATCTTGAGCAACTGACTCAGTTACACAGTGAACATTCAGAAACCTTGCATTCTCTGCAGGGATGTTAATCACTGGCCGCACCTATCCGCCATGTTAATAAAATTAGGTTAAAAAAAAAAAAGTCTGCGAGATTATCGGTCCCTTGGTTTGGTTTGGGAATTTAATGCGTTTATTCCAGGGGATACTTAGGTATTTTGGGGGTTTCCTTGGAAGGTCTCGGGCTCGGTTCACTACAATACGCATACTCACTTTCTCACCTGCACTCACACTTACACATACGCGCGCACGCGCACGCAGAGAAACAAAAGTAAATGGCTAATGTCCACTAAAATGTGGATGACTCACAAGAATAGTTTCTAAATTACTACCTTGCAGTAAGTATTTAAAAACATAAATCTTGTCCTTGGGGTAGTAAGTCCTTCACTATGGGGCACTCCAGACAATGATGGTGTAGAGTGTCAGCATTGGGAAGATCGCACAAATTGCAAGACAAATAATAGAGCATGTCCTCAAGACACCTGCCACACTGGCCGGTACCCCAACCGCAGCCTCGCACTCACCACATTGTGGCTGCGTATCATGAGCGACGGTATTTGTGTGCACAGTTCACAAAATTTTCGTAGCGCTGGATGGAAACATTGCTATCATGTTCTACATTCCTATGATTCAATATTAAGGCATGATATTCAGAGTATGTAGTTTTTCTGTGACACTGGAGGGAGGGGGTGCATGTGTGTCAGGCATGTCCAGGGCACAAGCAGTCTTAGCAAGATTGTCCACAGTTTCATTAGCCGTGAGCCCAAAGTGAGAAGGCATCCATGAAAAGCGCACAGGTGAGCTATCGGGAGCTATGGCGCACTTCCGTGTGCCTGCAGCGAGCCGTTGACATAGAGATGGTGGGCAGCGGGAACAGATGCAGAAACTCTGGCGAAGGCCTCTAGTGCCAGTTGCGTTTGCTGCCTTGGAGGTTGGAGTGAAGGAGACCTCTGGATGAGATACTCGCCAGGGCGGTAAACCAGTATTATCTTCTACTGCATAGAAGGTAACTGTAGTCCCGGGAATGTCAGGTAGGAGAGAGAGTAAGCAGTGCATAAGAACATTAAACAGCAGTGGACTAAGAACACCACCTTGA
>NC_061826.1:22199071-22201571 GCF_019202785.1 Penaeus chinensis | reverse complement strand
GAGCAACTTAGCCAAAATTAGGGGACCTTCTCTTTTCTTTTATGTATAGCACCTTTGGGAAGCATTTGCACACAGATTGCCATAGAACAACTTTGTCTTGGTTTGTATTGTTCTATCATTTCATGTAGGTTTTATTGGAAAACTTTCCGCGCATGTCACACAAAAAGTACAGTAAAATAAATGTGTGGAGTGGATACCTTGACGAAAAGTAAGACACTTTTCATCTATGGTGAAAGTTGCGGAAATCTAAAATAAGGGAGATACAGGACAGAGAAGACAGAAGATGGTGACTGGATTGGTGTCTAGGGGTGAAGCCCTTGGGTTAGGGAGGATTTTGGTTCATACAGCAATGTCTGTGGATTTACCAAGAATGGTAATAGTAAAAGTGCTTAGTCTCAGTAGCGTAAGGTCTCTTCATAAACATTACCAATAATTTTATTTATATAATTTGCAATGGAAAATAACAAGATATTCATGCATATTACTGTGTGGATAATTGAATGAAGGAATAAAAAGTGAAAGGTTGGATGGCTGTGTGAAACAAAAAAATTACCAAAGAAAATACATATTTTTCAATAACCCTGTAAAGTCAACAGATTCAGTAAGCAGATCACAATTCCAAGACCTTAACAAATTAGAACCTCTTAATCAAATTCATATAGAGGTGGACTTGAAAGAATATATAAGCAACCAGCCACCAGTAAAAATATAATTTAATATATGGGATATTTCCAGTAGAAACAGACCTAAGCGATGAAGAAATGAAAGAGAATATATGAGCCATTTGTGGAAACAATTCTAAAATAATAAAGATAATAAGATAAAAAAACAACAAGAAGGAATAAGAAAACGAAGTCATATGGACTACAACAGAATCACTGAGAATAACATTTGAAAGTCCCCTACCAGAAAAAGTTACAATAGGGCACACACGATATTCTGTAAATCAGTATACTTTCCCTATAGATGTCTCAGATATAACCATGGGATTATGACCTGTAAAAACAAAAAATGCTACAGGAAATGTAACCAGTTTGAACACAATTATAAAGAATGTACAAATGCTGGGTACTACCTTTATTGCCAAGAAGATCATGCACTCAAGACAAATTCATGCAAGATACACAAAGAGGAACAAAAAATAAACACACAAAATCATAACACCACACAACCTTGAAATGAAAAACATTTCCAAGAACTAAGGCCAATACAAAAACAAATTAAAATAGAAATCCCTCCTAGATTATCAATAAATAACCAGAACAGCCAGAAATAATATTACTGTGAAACATAGCAGAAGAATAAAGATAGATTTGCCAAAATTATCAAGTAATGAGAAACAACAAAGAGGTGGGGGCTTTGTTTTTTATGTAAAGAAGGACCTACAATTTAGAAAAATTGATGTAGGTGGCAGATACAGAAATAGATAAGTGTCAATGGGAAGAAATAATGTCTTCTAAAAGACACAGGATTAATATGCTTAGAATTTGAAAATGAAAACAAAATAAACCAATAAGCCAAGGTGGAACAGGAGATACAGCAAAATAATAAAATTAAGAAAAACAAATAGAATATAAAATACTAGTAGGAAAAATGTGACAGATAATAGAAAGAAAGAGAAGAGATTCTTGGGAAAAATTTTGTACCTCTTTAGATTTCAAGACCCCTTCAAAAAAATCTGGAACTTGAAAAAAAAGCTAACTGTAAAAACATTAAAAATTAAATATCCACTAGTAGAAAATGATCTCCCAGTAACAGAGATGTGCAAAAAACTAACTCAGAAATGAACACTGAAAAGCAGTAAATATAAATCCTAAAAAAAAATTACCCCTCTAATCCCTGGCTTCTTCTTGTCATGGGGGTGGGGGGTGGGGGGCTTAGGAGAGTGTAGGGATCATCCCTTGGACCTCAGCCCTTGTCTCAACTAAGTTTGTATTGTCTTCTCCCCCTTTCCTTTTCCTTCTCTTCATCCCTTCTATCAACTTCCTAAGATATGAGGGCCATGTTGAAAGGATGAAAGGCTGGCTTTCTGTCAGTCATGGGCACGGTATTCCCTTGGTTAATTGCCTATCCCTTATCCCTCATGGAGACCCAAAGACTTTTTCCTCTCTCCATTTATTTAAGGCTTATTTTGGCTACTAATGAAGATTTTTTACTCCTATTAGATTATTAAGGCTTGCCCCTTATATAAATGTGATTTCATTGGTTTCATGGCCCCTGCCTCTCTTTTGACCACAGCTCTGACCAGTGATACTAATGCCCCCTCCTTGATATTTGCTGTCAACTCTATCCATTCCAGGTCATTACTCAACCTTCAGAGTAAACCATTCCTCTCAACATCCTCCACTCCATCTCCTACTGCACAGTCTTCTTCATTGTTTGCCTCCACCCCCCTTATTACTACTCTTCATCCTTACTGTCCTCCCACAGTAATACCTCTCTCCATACCACCCCATCTTCTTAATGTCTAACATATTTATTTCATCTAATTGTCAACTAT
>NC_061826.1:22184071-22189071 GCF_019202785.1 Penaeus chinensis | reverse complement strand
AGTGATGCGTTATTACCTGCATTTAACCCATCACTCCTGGATAACAGAAATCCCTGAGCATGATAAACTCTGGTGATTTCTGGCAACGAACCGACACTGGGCACAGGAGCCCACCACATCAAGCGGAAATTCCCGCTCCATGGGCTCTGGCACCTCACTGCACATGCAAGTGGTTTGTTATGATGCTGGTACAAGTGACCTATCTGAATCGAGCTAGGGTTCATGTTTGAACACATTATTAACATGTTAGTACAAGAATGTTCAGGTGCATTGAAATCAAAATCTATCCACATAATTTTAAGTTATGAACTTTTTCCACAAACTTTTTGAAGCCCCCCTTGTATACATATATATGTATATGTTCATATATATACCTATTTGTGTACATATATATACACACATCTATATGCCTATACATGTGTATATATATACACACATCTATATGCCTATACATGTGTATATATATACATATATTTATATATTTGTATAAATATATATATGTATGTATTCACGCATCCTCAGGTCACATTAAAAGCTGGTTTCGTCACAAGAATGGAACACCAAGGCAGGGTAGTGTAACGACACTAAGCCGAGGAATGCTAAAAATTGATAAGGATGTGTTTAACAACCCTCATCATTCATTGGAAGGCTTAGATGAATACTCCCACATTTGGTAAGCATCTTTAAGGCATATTCATATGTTGTTCAAGGCCTGTAACTATACATATTCCGATTACTCAGTGAATGCTTTATTTTACTGATAATTTATTATACTGATGATAATTTACCTTCATTGTTTGAATGTCTCAGCAAAGGATTTAAATACATAAGTATTACAAAGTAATTCTCTAATATTCTTGCAGGATTTTCTTCATCTTCAACAAAAATGGTGAAACTAAAGATGGAAATCATGCAAAGTCCAAGGTTGCACCTCCAAGGTTGAATGGGAAACGGATTGGTGTTTTTGCCAGTAGATCTCCTCACCGTCCCAATCCTATAGGCCTAACATTAGCACATGTAGAATATATTGAAGGTTGGTAATATACATTGTGTGTGTGTGTGTGTGTGTTATAATTATTTGTCTACAGCCTATTGTATCGCTGCATATATATATGAGGGGGCTTCAGAAGGTTTGTGGAAAAAGGACTATGAAAAATGGTTTCACTTATGTTGTTTATTTTTCAACATTTGCTCCACTAAGGTAAATACACTTCTGCAAATGTTGATACCAGTCTTTAAGTCTGTCTGTGTAAAACTGAGGGTTGTGTAATCAGAATCATGTCAGAGCATCTCTTTTTACCTCTTCAACTGATGGAAAAATGGTACCTTTCAATTATTTTTTTAACGTTTGGAAACAAGAAGTAGTCGGATGGGGCTAAATCAGGACTGTAAAGTGAGTGTCAGACAATTTCCCATTGAAATTCACGCAGCACAGCTCTTGTCTGGCGGGTGCTGTGAGTGGGTTCATTGTCATGGTGGAAGAGAACACATTGATGCAGCTTTCCAGGGTTGGTCCACTTCCACCCCTGGGCAGTCACTGCTTTGATTGGATTTTGTCCTTGGGATCGTACTGGTAGAGCCATGTTTCATCCCGTCACATTTCTCTGCAGAAAAGCTTTAGAGTCCTCATCACACTTGTTCAAAATTTCCATTGAAAGATCTACCCATGTTTGTTGTTGATCTGGGCACAACAGCCTAGGGACCCATTGAGTGGAAAGCGTGTTTAGCCCCAAACTCTCCACCAGAATTGTGTGTTCATCACCCACAAAGATGTTTAGTGTGTATGCTACTGATTCAGTGGTAATTCGTCTATCCTTTTTAATCATGTGGTGAACAGCATCAATGTTTTCCTCACAAACTGACGTTGATGGTCTGCCACTGTGGGGCTCATCTTCAATTTCGTTTCTTCCACTTCTGAACTGACTTATCCATTTATAGGTTGTTGATTTCTTTGGGGCATTGTAACTATAATTTTGTTCTAGAGTGTCAATGATTTGCCTATTCTCCCAACTCAATTTCCACCAAGTGCCCACGGGGAGTATGTGTAAAACTTCGTTATCATTACTCAAGTATGAGGAGATAGGTAATGTCAATGGAGCTAGTGAGATCCTAGTTGCATACTCCTTTTAGGAGGTCATGTAGCTTGGTTGGTTTAGTACTGTCCCTCCAGTTTCATACCTGGAGTGACCTAGGTTCGAGTCCTGGTCAGGGAGGGTTGATCTTTATCGATATCAATGCGGCATTGCATTATTCCATCTTTCATAAATATACCTCAGTACATCTGACTCAAGATTTGAATTGCTAAATTGCTAAAGAGTGTCCATGGGGAGTGTGTGTAAAACTTTGCTATCATTACTCAAGTATGAGTAGATAGGTAATGTCTATGGAGCTTGAGAGATCCTAATTGCACACTCCTTTTAGTGGGTTGTGTGGTATAGTTGGTTTAGTTACTGGCTATCCAATTTCATACCCAGAGAGACCTAGGTTCGAGGCCCGGTCAGGGAGGGTTGTTATGCATCTACATCATTGCGAAATGGCATTATTCCATTTTTCCTTTATGTATATTTATATATTCACACATTTATATATATATATATATATATATATATATATATATATATATATATATATTAAAGGGTATATATATATATATATATATTTATATATATATATATATACCCTTTAAAATATATATATATATATATATATATATATATATATACACATATACATATATATATACACATATACATATATATATATATATATATATATATATATATATATAAATATATATATACACATGTTTATACATATATATATATATATATATATATATATATATATATATATATATATATATATACACACATTTATGTATATATCCACATATATATACACATATATATAGACATTTAGATATGTATATACATTATTATGTGTATATACATTTATATATATTTATGTATATATATATATTCTTATATATAGATAGATAGATAGATACATATATATACATTTAAATAGATAGATAGGTAGATAGATAGAAAGATAGATAATATATATATACATATATATATATATTCATATATATATAATATATATATACATATTACATATATATATATATATATATATATACATAATATATATATATATATATATATATATATATATATATATATATATATATATATATACATACACACATATACATATATACATATATATACATATATTTATGTACACACACACACACACACACACACTCACACACATATATATGTGTGTATATATATATATATATATATATATATATATATATATATATATATATATATATATATATATATATATTATATATCTATATATACATATAGATATACATATACATATACATTTACATAAATTTTTATATATATATATATATATATATATATATATATATATATATATATATAAGTTTAACCCAATCAGCACAGATGGTAAGAACACATGCCATGTCAACAGTAATATATGTTTATTTATTGTATCTACACAAGTGCCCAATCACCAAGGAGTCGGTTATTAGTCCTACCTATCTCACCTGTTTATCCTTTCCATGACTTTTGCAAAGGGTCTTTTGTATTATTTCGTTGACTTAAATGTTACCAAGATTTTAACAATGATTTAATAATCATAACACGAATAACACTAATTATAGCATTGATATCAATTGTATTAAAAAGAAAAACACATTTTCCTGCCAATACAAGGAATGCAAGGAATGGGGAAATCAGGAATACTCACCATGGCCTATTAATACACTCCTTGCTGGCTGAGCACATGTGGAGCCATCTCTATGTAACAAAATTCACAGAAAACTGAATTATATAAATACACACATATATGTGTGTGTATATATATATATATATATATATATATATATATATATATATTATATACATATATTATATATATACATTTATACATATATACACATTTATTTATATATATATATTTATATTTATATGTATTCATTTAAATATGTATAACATTTATATATATATAATTATATACACACACACACACACACACACATATATATATATATATATATATATATATATATATATATATATATATATATATATATGTATATATATATATATATATGTATATATATATATATATATATATATATATATATATATATATATATGTGTGTGTGTGTGTGTGTGTGTGTGTATATATATATATATATATATATATATATATATATATATATATATATATATATATATATGACCTTTGTCATATCATTTTTTATAACTTGTCATACACATTCTCCTATACCAATTCCCAATTCTAGACCACTTTTCCAATAAAGACCACTTCCCAGTCCTTCGTTTTCCTACTTTATATGTCCCACTTCCTAAACTCCCACGCTGATGCTTCAATAGAGCTGACTGGCATACTTTCACTTCACTCTCTACTATTCATACCCCTCCATCCCCTTTCTCATCCATTTCACATATGCTACAATTTTCACAGTTACAGTCCTAAGAGCTACCTATATATCCATTCCCCAAACCTCATGACCGTATACCTCCAAGTGTGTTCCAAGGTGGAATTCTGATTGCATCAAAATGCTTTGCCTAAAACATGCAGCCTGGAGGTTAATGCTATAAATGAGGCATACCTAATCAGCTGTCAGCCCTTGTCTCCTTAACCCTTTACTGAAAGATGAAGAAAATAAGAAAAAACTCTATGCTCTGGAGATTAATGGCAACAAGCCGACTTTGAGCGTGGGAGTTTGCTACATTAAGCCGAACGTCCGGCTCGTAGCACTTTGGTGTACCGCCCAAGTGTACAGCTGCACTCCACAGATCAAGTGGTTTGTCATGATGCCAGAAGGCGTGTTCCGTCAGAATAGGGTTAAAAGAGCATCCGCCTGTCCTCGTTATACTAGCTGGCAAAATCATGTTTCCTCAATTACATCTTCTATATTTATTTAATTT
>NC_061826.1:22159071-22176571 GCF_019202785.1 Penaeus chinensis | reverse complement strand
CATGTGTTATAGTGTAAGCTAAGAGAATGCTGGTTTCTTAAATAGCTCAAGTGTTATTTGCTTTATTAGACTACATTGTGTAGTTGCTTAAATGTTGAACAAAGTTGGAAGGAAATCAAAAGGAACAAAAATTTTATGATCACAGCTTATAATGACATAAACCATCGTAAGCTCAGGTAAATACCGAGACATGACTTTCATCTCACACTTCTGTGTATGTTGTTATGTTACCAACTCTAATGTCTACCGTAATGATAACGACCGTGGAGGGGGGACCTGTAACCACCATGAATACATTAATTGATGATGGACTAGAGGATATATGGCTTAATATCTAATGCAAAAAATTGCCCTTTTGAACACCTATTAAATGCATTTCAAAAAATTACATAAGAAGTAAGCCTTCCTTCATTTTGGGCGAATTAAATGATAATCTGCAAGACCCAAATACAAAGCTCACTAAAATCATCAGAAATAATAAATCGACTCAGCTCACAGATAAACCTACCAAAAAAGCTGCATACTCATCGACACTGTTGGATGTCATCATAGCTAATAAGCCCGACTTTTTTTTTTTTTTTTTTTTATATCAAATCTGAAGTCTACTGGAGCGAAATAGTTGACCATTAACTTATTTCAGTGTGCATCAAAATAGACAAACCTAAGCGTGAGACTGAACTTTTTTTTTTTTTTTTTTTCTTAATTAAAACATTAACCCCAGAAAGTTTTGCAGCATACTACCTGACCAGGTTCCAGATCTAAATATGAAATAAATAGATAATATAGAGATGTTACTAGGCATCTTCACAAGGTCTTTTACGAATGTCTAAATGCTTGTGCTCCGATTATCACTAAGTGCAAGTAATAGTTCTGTAATTTTTATTTTCGATCTGGATTATTAACTGCTCTGCATTGGAAGTACATTTGCGCAACTTTGCACACATCCTAAATTATTTTTCGTTAATTATCTCGATACCTCTCTTGATTATTTTCAGTGTTAAACAGGAATCAGTGTAAAGAAAATCCCAATCACCAATCAATTTACGTTATTTTTATTAACTGTATCGATGACATTCAACCAACATGTATGTTTCTCATATCTGTACTGATCGTGTTACAATAATAATCGCGTCTCCTGCGCTTCTATGAGGTTGTAGAAGCGAGTTCTTTCCATGGGGAGAGCATTTGTCAGCCACGCCCGTTTCTAATCATTCGAGAAAATATCCGTCTATAAAAAAAAAAAAAAAAAAAAAAAAAAAAAAAAAAAAAAAAAAAAAAAAAAAAAAAAAACTGAATATATGCTGTTCATTTATCCAAATATTTGGATTAACTTTTCCATATGAATATCAATAATGCTCCTTCGTAACCATTATTTACGTTTAATGCAAAAATACCGGAAGGTTGCTACACAGAAAGATGATGACAGTGTACTATTATTGCATTAATTATACACAAATACGTGTGTGCATGGACACACACGAGGGCACACATACATACATACATACATACATATATATGTATGTATGTATGTGTGTGTGTGTGTGTGTGTGTGTGTGTGTGTGTGTGTGTGTGTGTGTGTGTGTGTGTGTGTGTGTGTGTGTGTGTGTGTGTGTGTGTGTGTGCGTGTGTGTGTGTGCGTGCGTGTGTGTGTGTGCGTGTGTGTTCACACTCATGCGCGCACACACGCACACACACACACACACACACACACACACATACATATAGTATACATATTTATTTTAATTCCTCGTAAAATTATTTTTTAGACTACATGATTCGTTTATGTTGTCCCCACGGTGGTCTGTGTGAGGTGAGGATGTATAACAGTTTTCCAGATTACTTCTTACGACTGGCAGTAACCGTGACGTCATCACCTCCCAGCCTGGCTGTGAGCTCTGGATTACAGATTACAGACGAAATTCGTTTGGAAGTTAAAGGAAAAAAATAATCTGCAAGAGTCTGAGAAAAGATTCAGGCAAATATTATTTTACAAATTGATTATAAAACCTCGTAAAACACACATATTATGGTAAATCTACATTTTATAAAGAAGTAGTAAGGTGTAATTACTATGTACTTTGTAGAATCACAATATACAATTGTGACGATGTAAGGAGTAATGCCAACGAATTTAACCTTTTTTGTCTGTGTGGGTAGAAAAACTTAGGAAGAAATACAAGCAATGTTAGCTAATGAAACCTTCCACATCCCTCCCCCTCAGTAACAGCCTGTCCCCTGGATGCTATACAGTTCTTTGTCATAGACTTCTAACACACGCAGTAACCCTGCACGGGAAGCACACAGATACTACACCTCGCCCTCAGGTGACCGGAAGGCAGGAGGGGCCTTATATCCTGTTGTGAGCTATGTAGCTCACAACGATACCAAAAATTCGAGTTCCGTATACTTCTGTGACACATAGGGAAGAGGATAACATTTTACTTTACCTTCATAGCTAGTTCCTTTTTTCGCATCGATATTACTTGACACATAATTCTATAAGCTGTCCATGGTTCACACAGTTGAAGACAAGATTTTCTTCTAGGGGAAGTGACATAATCCACTCTTCGCCTGACCGGATGACAACAGGTGGAAAAGAGTTGTCTAGGACCTCATCTCTACAGTAGTTTTAGGCTTCCTCCTCGTTGAAAAAGGCTGCAGATGTACGTCGCAGTAGGGCTGCATCGGCCGGACAGACACTCCATCCCGGCTGAATCTCTTTGCAGTCGTTAAGGTCCCTCTTCTCCACAAACAGGACCCTGGCTTCTGAAACAAAAAGGACCGCGACAGAAATCTGGGAATGGATAAAAGCCGTGGAGTTCAATATGGATTTTGGGAAAACATGGGCCAGGAAGGTATCCATCTGGTGACCTGGTAGAGGGAAGGTCAGATATACCATCAAGTTTCCCAAAGAACTTCCAGGCATTAGTTTTAAATTTAAGGAAAAATAATCTGTGTAAGTTCTCTTCATTTGGAGGAATTATGGGGAACACTCCCGTTGTTAAAGTATTTAATATGGATAAGAGTGAATTAGAGGCAATCAAATTTAGCGAAAGTCTGCTTACATTTACTTCCCGTAGCCCTCCCAATATTAAATTTTGGTTTTCCTCTACTCCTCGGAGAATAGCCTAGTAGTTCTCCAGGACAAAACTAAATATCTTCTCCAGTAGCTCCGACCGTCGGCCCAGGTCAGTCACCACTACAACTATGAATCCCAATGGCTTCATCCATTTTGTGCAGTGCTTTCGTTATTTCGTCCTCCCGAATAATAACAGTATCGAATTGGCTAATGGTAACCCCAGCCATTCCAATAGCCTTTCTTGCAAATTTATCAGATTCCATGAATTGGGTGTGCAACACATCTATACGATGATTAATTAGCTCTCCTATTATCAATCCTGCAATATTTAGTCCCTCCCTGAGAGAACTCTTCTGGCCGTGGTCATCCCCACAATCTGACTTAATAACTCATAAATTTCCGCTATTTTGTATATAACCATATATATATATATAGTATATATATAGTATATATATTTTCCTTTACTGTATATATATTTTGAAATATAACCCCTGGTTATTATCTTATCTGTACTCCTTGTATCTTTCTACTTCATTCTTACGTAAGTTATGTGCCCGATATTTTCTTTTTTTACTCAGCTCTACATATTTCTCTGAATCTTCCAAAGTTTCCAATCTACTGTCGTCCTCAAATTCTGCTTCAATTTTTTCCTCTGTTGGGTACGCCTTATCTATATCATGAGCCTGGCCCCTTGCTAACGACATTTCTATTTTCAACCTATCTACGTGTTCTTTGCGTTCTTTCCCGTCAGCAATTCTCTTGATTTTCAAGATAACATCGCTGATTTTTGCTATTACCCTGTAAGGTTCTGAATATAACGGTTGCACCTTCTCACTCAACCCCACCTTAGGAGTAGCTTTAAGATATACCCCGGTCTCCTTCCACGATTTATGAAGGCTTGGCATGGGGTCGATCCTTTGGCCTTCTCTGGATATCTTCCTCAATACATTCTTTGCATCTTTTTTTTTTTTTTTTTTTTTTTTTTGAGCCCATAACTCTAGTCTCTTGCAAATTATATCAAGTAGCTATGTCCTTTGCAAATAGTATATATGGAAAATGACGGTCCCGATGCTTTAGCGTGTAAAAGGGTGTGTCTTTTATCACCCTATGGTAAACAGTATTGTAAGCTAACTCTGCCATAGGTAACATTCGAGCCCATACTGACGCGTTGTCCCAGAACATCGTACGCAAAATCTTATTTTGTGTACCATTTACTCTTTCCACCTGTCCATTTGAGCTTGGTTAATATGGAGTAATAGTGCGTTTGTCAATCCCAAATTCTTCTGTTAGAGTTTTAAATAGTTCGTTTACGAACTCAGCTCCCCCATCAGAAATGATTTGACGGGGAGTCCCCTCTTTGTAAATGAATCCATTCGTAAATGTCCTCGCGACTTCTAGTGAATCCTTAGACTTTAATGGGATTGCAGCAAAGTATTTTGTCAAAGCATCTACTATTGTAAGAATATAACAAAAACCTTCTGATTCCGGATACGGACCCTTTATATCCATATGGACACGCTAGAAACTTCAGGATATTTTAAGAGAGGAACAGGGATATATCTTCCTGCCTTTCAGCACAAACATATGTCGCAAGACGAATAATATTACTTTACTAATTTCTTCATGTTTCGAAAAAGTGCAAATAATTCCAATATCTTCAAGGTCACCAAGACACCCCCATACCCTGCAACAGGAATTGAATGAGCTGACCTTAAAACTGTACTCTGATACAATTCTGGTACCACCACTCAAAAGACCTTTCTAAAAGGCTTATCTAAAACATTATATAATATCCCATCAGGTCGTACCTGATAATTTTTGATTCTCCGGGAGTCCCTTTAAACTCATCCTTAGCATTTCTGACCTTGGACTATCAAGCCGTTTTATCCCTTTATTAGATTGAATAGCTCGGCGAGTAACCGCCCCGACAACTAAATCGTCTATCGGCTGATCAGCTGCTTTGATTCGAGATAGCACATCTGCTAAATGTCCATGCCCAACAAGTACTCTATGCAAATATCAAATCCTGCTACCGACTTACGCCACCTGGCTAGGCTTTCATTTCAATCTCTACTAGAAAGAAATAACGAAGAAGCCTATGGTCTGAATGAACTTAAACTGGAAAAGCCTGAATCAATGTTCTGTTTATCTTTAGCCTATATGCTATCGTAATTGCCTCACGTTCTACAAATATAATAATTTATCTCGACACCTTTTAACTGTCGACTGAAATAAGATACTATATCCTTAGGCAATACTGTACGCAACTTGTGAAATGCATCCAATGCTTCCTGTGTCGACGTTAGTTTCGTTTTCCCATCTTTAGTCTTACAGCCTCTGGTTAGGTCAATTAAAGGTCGCGATATATCTGCAAAAGTACATATAAATTTGCGATAGTAATTAGTCGCGCCGAGAAACGCCTGGAGCTCTTTCAGAACTATAGGTTGTGGGTATCTCTCCATTGCTTCAATCTTTTTCTTTTGTGGTTTAATAACCTTTCACTAATAACATGTCCAAGATACTCAACTTCGGACTTAAAGAACGAACATTTAATAAGTTTGAGAGAGAGATTACTCTGCTGAAGACGACCTAAAACTCGTCTAACATTATTATTACTTTTTATTTCCTTTATTATTACTTTTTAAGTATTCTATCTCTTTTGGCGACGCTTCCAAAATGTCAATATAACCCCTGAAGAGAGTAATGGTTGTTACATATTTTGGCTGTTTGTTTTTCTCTCCCTCTCTCTTTTCATGGTGGTTCGGGTCCTTTGGGTTGTTTGGACTACCGAACTATCGGGTTGGTTGCGTTGCTTTGCGTATCTCCTTCTTTTCGCGCCATGCGTAGGGGAGGACAGTTCGGTCCTGACTTCTATGGTAAACAGTGGTTCCGCTCCTGGTATTGTGCTCGCTTTGGATTTATCTCGCTGTGGATTTACCTCGCTTCACGCCAGGACTGACGAATCCGTGTTTTCCGCAGGATAAGTATTCTTATGGTTGTGTGTAGGAGACACCTTGGACTTTGGCTGCATTACTATTTGCTGGGTGCATTCTCTTCCACGAAAACCCAAAGCAGCCCTTTGCTCGCACAAAGGGTCAGAGCATAAAAAGGACCACTCTCATAGAAGGATCCGTACCTCCAGTGTGCCATTTCCCAATTTAAGCTGAGTTATTACTTAGTTTTTTGTTGTTGTTTTTTATTTTATGATTGGTTGTTTCTTTGTTTCTTTTACCTTTCCCCCAGCTTGAGGATCCGTACCTCCTGGGAGAAAGATCTTCCACATTCTCGCCCGTATTTTTAGGGCCGTTTTAGCTTGTCTTTGGTTGCCTCTTTTTTTTTTACTTTGCCTTGGTCGATTCCTGCCTGACCTTGTAGGTGTTCAGGTAGTCTTCGTGATCTATGCCCTTTTGGTGTTTTATTTTTTATTTGGCTTCCGACGCTAAATTGTTTCTTACACGTTTTTCTCAGCACTATTTTTTTATGTTAATATCCATTCTGGGTTGGAGATTAAATTAGGGTTTAGTGTATTTCTTTTCGTGCTAATACTCTGCTTAAAAATACTTATGGAGTTGGGACGCCAACTTAGGGGTAAATGTTCGTGAGTTATTTTGTTTTACATCTGGTGTTGATTTCCACGTGCATCACCCCCGCTGTGATTAAATTGGTGATGTACGCGACTATCAAAATTTCTCATGATTGAATTATTTGTAGACCTCCCTAATGAGTGCAATTTGTTCAATAAATATCATACCGTCATAGAACTTTCACTCAGTCCCAGTCAGGAAAATAATCGGTGTTAAGTTCTGGTTCTGACTAAAGCTGAATGCTTAATGATCTTGGGCTTGGGTCTCCTAAACAGCACATTGCTGGTTACTCTATCTCGCAACCCTGAATGGCTGTAAAAAGGCTAGACAAATCAGAGTATATTAAGCTGATGTCCTAGAATAGGTCATAAATTTACTACACCTGGGTTCCCACTGGCAGCAGGTGGATGCTCAACCCGAAGGGAAGAGATAGAATTCTATGATCTTGCATTTTTCTTCCATACACGTCCACGCAGACGCTCAGCCTATGCTATCTCCCTTTTCACATTTACACACTTACACATCCAACATTCAGCACACATATTCTGTATTTTCCTTCCACACTCTTCTCATACAACATTCACACACCCATACACAACACACACGGTTCCCGAACCTACTAATCGGGTGGTGGCAGCGTGAAACCTGTTACATCTGTTCACTGCAGACGAATCTTTTCCTGAATAATTTTATTCTTATTCTCGGTCGAGCCTGAACTCAACCAGACACATAAAAATCTACTTGGTCTACGCCCCGCTACATATATAAATATAGATATATATATATCTATCTAAATAAACATATATATTAATTTACATATATATATTTATGTACGTATTTATATATACATATAAGTATATATTTGTGTATATATATGTGTATATATATAAATATATATATGTGTATATATATAAATATATATGTATATATATTTATATATATTTATATATATTTACACACAAACACGCGCACACGCACATATATATATATATATATATATATATATATATTATATATAATGCATATAAATATGTATATCTATGTATATATATGTATATATATGTATATATAAAAACAGTATATATATACAGTATATATAGATGTATGTGTATATATACATAATATTATATATATGTATTTAAATATATATATATATATATATATATATATATATATATATATATGCGCATACATATGCACATACATATGCGCATATATATATATATATATATATGAATATATATACATATATGCAGTATATCTATATCTATCTATATATATCTTTGTGTAGAAAAGGTATGAATGAGATTGAATATCTTCACAATACAAGAGATGTATCTGGCCGGTTTCGATTATATCTTCGTCAGAAATACATACATCAAAGGAATTACAGAGTATATATATATATCAGACATGAGCTGACGAACCACCTGACGACTGTGACCTCTCACTCATTGTTCGTAGAGTTTCTGCCGCGACCTTGGATAGTTTGAATCTGACCGATGCTGTGTTATGTTATTCTTCGTTGCGATATAAGCAGCTTCCATAATTTTCTTTTATGCCTGTCCTGTCCTCCGTGGACTATTTTCACTTCTTTCCAATTGGGTAGATGTCCAGCTTCATCTATATGTACCACCATGGCGTTGGAAGTCCTATGGTGACAGATGTCAGGTCGATGTTCGCTGATCCTGGTGTTGAAACCATGGCCTGTTTCCCCATAGTATGCTGTATCGCATCTGCTGCAGGGTATGCGATATACAGCGCTGTTAGGGTTGCTTTCGGGCTGCTTCTTTTCTCGTATCATGTCATGTATCTTATTCCCGGATGTGCTGGCTATTCTCACTGTATTGCCGAAGTATCTGCTGATCGCCTGGGAAATGTTACACGGCGGTTATATGAGAAAATTATTAGAAGGTGCAGGGTTTGATCTTGTGAGTATACTCTCCGCCTTCTTTCTGAGGTTCAGTAGGAAGCCTCTGGGATATTTATGTTTCATGAAGGAATTAATTATATAGGCAACCTCATCCTCAAGAAATTCAGGGCTGCAGATCCTCAGTGCTCTGAGGAAGAAGCCGATTACAACGCCAGATTTTGTTTTGTTGCTGTGGGCGGAGTAGTAATGGATATAATCATCTTTATTTGTAGGCTCCCTGTATACAGAGAAACGTAGGCCGTCCTCCCCCCGATGGATCAGTGTCCAAGAAAGGTAATTGATGATCCTCTTCCTCCTCCACGGTGAACTGGATTTTCTCGTGGACGGAGTTAAGTCGCTGTAGTATATGTTGTAAGCACGACCTTCTGGGAGCAATGACGAGGACATCATCTACGTGTCGAAGCCAAGTTGAATGTCTGCCGATTATACCTTTGTAATTACCCTCTCCAGCGTCTCCATGAACAGGCAAGCCATGACTGCACTTGGGGGGGGGGGGGGGGGTAGCCGAAGTCCACGCATAACTTCACCAGGCGAACGAAGTGATGCCTCGGCAGCTCCATGACAAGTTCTGCATCTGTCATGGAGCTGGTGACCCTCTCGACTGCTCGGACTGCTCCGTCTGTAGGTACATTGGTAAAGAGGGATTTTACATCAAAACTGGCAAGCTTTTTATTTTTACACCCGGACCTCTGAAGACGTCTGATGAGGTCCCCGGAGTTCTTCATGTGGGAATCACTGATGACCCCCATAGCGCCGGAGCGGGGTTTAGCCAAATACTTAGCCAAACGATGGGGAACCCTGCCAATGCCAGAGGTGATCAGTCTCATCGGTACGCCTAGTTTGTGTATCTTCGGGAGACCTCTCATAGACGGGTTGCAGGGAGCCTCTTCCATCAGGTGAAGTAGACCTTTACCTTCAGCTGGACGCAGGAGTAAATCCCTCGCCTTCTTCTTGAATCTGGCAGCTTCAACTCCCCCTCATCTTTCGTTACTTTCCTGTTAACAGAAGCATCAGAAACTAAATTGTTCATTTTAAGCATGTACCCACTTTTATCCATAACAACAATACCCACACCTTTATCAACCTGGGTGATGACGATGGTCTCGCTGTCGCGGAGGTCCTTCAGCGCGGTGATATATCTGCGTGGGATCGCCGGAAGGGGGTGACGACACATCAGCCATGCAGCAATCTCTTGTGTAATAACAAGTGGAGGCTCGTTATCCCACTCTTTTGTTGGGTACTTGTGTTGTAGTTGAAGTGTAAGTTGTCGCAGCTTCAAGACTTTATTTGTACGGGGGTGTGATAGGTGGGTTACAGAGGACAGGCAAGGCAGGGGCGCCCAGGGAAGAGCGGGGCGGTTTGTCTGGACTGCTCAGAAATTTATATGAATAACACTTCGGTTTGGAACATTTCATAATGGAAAACATGAAAGCATTTGAATGAACACAAATTCCAATACATATGGTAACATGGTGGTTTCGTGGTGAAGGAACAAGGGTACCTTATATAGGGTTGTATGTAAGAAGAGTTATGGTGTTTACAAGACTAAAAAGCTTCGTGGTAAGAAGACAATAAAGGTGAGTAATCACAAAACATAAAGCCATTAGAATATCGACAGTGATAGCGATAACATACTTAGTGATTCAGAATAAGCTTTTTCTAACGAACATTTTGAGTATAAACAAGACATAGTTATACACAGAGACAACAGAATAACAGCATAGGAATTGTTCACGAGCAATAAGGGTTGAATTAGCGTGTTCTAAGGTCACTTCGTCATTGTCACTGGGGTAGACCTGCTGGAGTCGGCTGAGGACAGTGGAATTACTGTGAGATAGGGAACACATGGCTTATCTGGTATGTGAGATGAGAGAGATCGCGAGAACAGGTCACTAGACCTTGGACGAACCCTTTGTCGCCTTCACTATCGACCCAGCGGTGGTTCAAGATGACGTAGTCGATTGGGTCCTTGCTTTCCTGCCCGGAAATATGTAAATATATATATATTTACATATCCATATATATAAATATATGCATATACATATATATATGAATATATACATATACATATATATACATATACATATATATAAACATATACATATACATATATATAAATATATACATATACATATATATGAATATACATATACATATATATAAATATATACATATACATATATATAAATATACATATACATATATATATATATAAATATATGCCTATACATATATATAAATATATATATACATATATATACGTATATATATAAATATATACATATACATACATATAAATTTATATGTACGTACATATATAATTATACATATATATACTTACATATATATATATATATATATATATATATATATATATTTATATATACATTTACGTATATATATAAATATATAAGTTTATATACATATATATAAATCTAAATGTACGTTCATATATAATCATACATATATATATATATATATATACATACATACATACATATTTAAGCATATGTGTGTATAAATATATATATGTATATATATATACATATATGTACATATATATATACAGTATACATCTCTCTCTCTCTCTCTCTCTCTCTCTCTCTCTCTCTCTATATATATATATATATATATACATACACAGTATGTATATATATCTATTTATAAACATACCTCACTATATACACATATATATGTATATATATATATATATATATATATATATACTGTGTATATATATGATATATATACATATATATATATATTTACATAGATCTACATATACATACACCCATATATATATATATAGATATATATGTATATATACACACATTATATACATATGTATATATATATTTATATATACACACGTACATTTATAATTCTATATATATTTATACATTTATATATATTTATTTATATATATGCATATATATATTTATATATATATATATTTATTCATTTATATTTATACACACATATACATATATATATATATATATATCTATTGTAGCGGGGCGAGACCAAGTAGATTTTCATGTCTGGTTTAGTTCGGGCTTGACAGAGAATTAAACAAAAGTATTCAGGAAAAGATTCGTCTGCAATGAACAGATGTAAGGTTCCAGGCCTACGGCACGCTGCCACCACCCGATTAGTAGGTTCGGGAACCATGTGTGTTGTGTATGGGGGTGTGAATGTTGTATGAGAGAAGGGTGGAAGGAAAATGCAGAATGTGTGTGCTGATTGTTAGATGTGTAAGTGTGTAAATGTGAAAAGGGAGATAGCATAGGCTGAGCGTCTGCGTGGAACCCAGGTAAAGCAAAAGTTATGATCTATTCTAGAATATCAGCTAATATACTCTGATTAATCTAGCCTTTTTACAGCCTTTCAGGGTTGCGAGATAGAGTAACCAATAATGTGCTGTTTAGGAGACCCAAGCCCAAGAACGTTTCAGGCATTCAGCTATAGTTAGAACCAGATGTCATTTGTTCTGACTGGGACTGAGTGAAAACACTAGCACGAAAATACACCAAAACCTAATTTTAAAAAGTTAATCTCCAACCTAGAATGGAAATTAATTTAAAAAATAAAATAGTGCTTAGGACCTCTGAATAAAAACACTTGTGTAGATAACGAAAGAAAAACGTGGTAAAAAAAAAAAAAAAAAAAAAAAAAACAATTTAGCGTCGGAAGCCAAGTAAACAAAATAAATAAAATAACACCAAAATGGCATAGATCACGAAGACTGCCGGAACACCCACAAGGTCTGGCAGGAATCGACCAAGACAAAGTAAAATGGTAAAACAGCAAAGACAAGCTAAAATGGACCTGAGAATATGGGCGAGATTGTGGGAGATCTCCCAGGAGGTACGGATCCTCAAGCAAAAAAAAAAAAAAAAGAAAAAAAACAACTAATAACTCCTTTTATGATCTGACCATTTGATTATACAAAGTGCTGCTTTGGGATATTGTAAAAGAGAGTGCACCCTGCAGATGGTAATGCAGCATGTCACACGCCATAGTCCAACAGAGACCAGGTGTCTCCTACACTCAACCAAACAAATAATACTTAACTTGCGAAAACACGAATTTGTCAATCCTGGTGCGAAGCGAGGTAAATCCAAAGCGAGCACAAATAACACCGAGAGCGTCAGGACCGAACTATCTTCCCCTCACAAAACCATGGGTATTTATATCCGAAAGAGACCCCCCAGGCCATGTCCTAAGCATGGCACGTAAAGAAGAAGATACGCACCGGAAGACCAACCCGATAGTTCGGTAGTCCAAACAATCCAAAGGACCCGAACAACCATGAAAAGAGAGAACAAAATATGTAACGACCACTACTCGCTTCAGGGGTTATATTGACACTTTGGAAGCGTCGCAGAAGAGATAGAATATTTTTTAAAAATAAATAAAGAAAAGGATGCCTAGGAAAACTGGTAATACACAATTTAAGCGAAAACTGTGCATTTCGGGCTGTACTTATTTACGGTATTGGACTTAGAAAATAAATAAATATATTTTTCTCAGAGACTTCAACGCCATCCAAGTAACGAGACCATGTTCACATTAGTTCTTAACACTGTCTCTGGCAGCTCGTATGGTATTGGCTATGGCTTATGCAGTCGCACTCGAGTCGGGTGCACAGCGAGTGCGCCCGCCTCGTTGGTGGAAGTGGAGCCCGGGACGTTTCATCCCAGTCAATGGCAGCATCGCAGAGTTCCCCGCGTCCTTTGTTCCGTGGTAGAGGAGGCAGGCATGGTAAAGACCAAGCCTCGACCACTTGGCGCCCGAGGACGATGTCAGTCCTGGCGAGATCGGCCTTAGAGTCGGCGAGTGCACAGCCGTACACTACATATATAATGTGCTTATATATATTCACATACACACACACACACACGCACGCACGCACGCACGCACGCATGTATGCACATGCACATCCACACACACACACACACACAAACACATGCACACACACGCACGCACGCACACACACACACACACACGCGCGCGCGCGCGCGCGCTCACACACACATACATAGATATTTATATACATGTATAACTAAATATAGTGTATATATATACGTATATATTCATATATATATATATATATATACGTATATATTCATATATATATATATGTATACGTATATATTCATATATATACATACTATCATCATCAAAGGGCTATCGCTTCAGTCTCAATGCCATGATAAGCTCATCAACTGGAGTGACCTCAACTACCGAAGGTTGGAGTCGGCTGGGAATGGCTATGACTACTCCCTGGAGGTGGTGATGGTCACCACCAGTAGTAGGTTTTCTCACGCTCGTCCTGCCGCAAGGACCGGGTGTTCCAAGCGCCTACCTGGATAGCTCGCCTGAGGTTAAATCTCGGGGAGTCGCTCTAGAAGGATGCCACCTTTGCCACCCCCGCCGACGCTGCCCCAAATAAGGGGGATCGGCAGGCTGTGGGGCCTAACGTTCATCTGTGGGGTTCCCTAAGGCTTTTACTCACAGGCCTCATGCTGGGCTGGCGCCTGCTGGGGTGCAGGCGGGACATTTGCCCTCCCAATGGGATCCACAGCCCACCTTGCTTGCTGGGTGGGAGGGACTGCATCCCTCCCCCTCATCACTTCCATTTATTTTTGCAGCTGCCAGTGAGTTATCCGGGTGGAGGAGGGCTGGCAAGGCCCACCTCCCCTGAGCTGCCCATTAACCCTTGGGTGGCTGAGGGACAGGAGTTGGAATGGGCCATGGCTCCATAAATCTATGGCCTATCGCTGCTCCGGTATCCCCCACAGTTTAGCCTGGGACCGCAAGGTGCCCAGTTTCCATGGGTGGCCACGAGGAGGCACTGCAGAAGTCTCGATGATGGAGAGGCTGTGAACTGGCTTGGGAGGCTTATACATAGCTGCTCCCTTTTTCGCACTAGGCTAGCCAGCGGTGGCATCTGCAAGCGAGAAGGCATGCAAGCACTTCACGCTATCTAGGCTACTACACCACTGTTTCACATCACCCTGAGCATGAAGCGCCCGCCCATATATATATATATATATATATATATATATATATATATATATACACATATATATATATGTACAAATATATATACATATATATACACATATATATACATATATACATATATGTATATATACACATATAAATATAAACACATATATATACATGTATATATATACTTTATATATATATATATATATATATATATATATATACATATTAGTCAGTAGACGGATATGCCTGGCGTCAGGGGTCATGGAATCTTTCGACAAGAGTATTTGGATATGTTGGTACCTTTGTAGAAGGACCAAGCTGCGTGTCTTCAAGGCCCTGATACTGCCAGTTTTACTATACGGTAGTGAAAACTGGACGCTATCTTGTCTTGATGCCTTTTTTAAAAGGACCTTGCGCCTGAACGTGGGAGTACAGTTGGCAGGACCATGTGTCCAACCAACGGTTGCACCGTGAAACTGGTATAGGACTTGTTACTTGCACGATCGCTTACTTAGGCTATATGACCACCTGGCTTGTTTCCCACAGAATGATCCTGCCCAGCAGGTTGCCTCTGTTCGAGACAACCATGGGTGGTGTCGGCGTGTGAAACAACCTGGGAAGTCATGGCTTGGGTAGATCGATCAAACCTGTCATGAAGAGCTAGAGATGGGCCGGGCCCCTGCCTGTCGGCTCGCCATGAGGGACCCTCGTAGGTAGAAACGAAGAGTGGATGCGGCAATGCGCCCCCGACGGCGTTAGCTCTCTAATAATGATCATATATATACGTGTGTGTGTGTGTGTGTGTGTGTGTGTGTGTGTGTGTGTGTGTGTGCATACATGGTGTGGGAATTGAGAAGTATTGATGATGTGGTGGGGATGGGTGGCGTGTAATGCACGAGAGTTTAGCTGACGGCATCACTTAAATTTCTTGTAATCTGGAGTATGTTTGTTTTTTTTTTCTCTCGAAAAGTGGCTGGTAGTCACATTAATTGCATGATGTTAGTTGAACAGTAAATGCAAATTATGGATCACATTAATTGCCGGCATTATCTGAGTAGTATTTAATTAAGCTATGGAATGAATCATTTAAAGCATCATTATATTAGCGCCTTTAAGATTTGTAGGTATGTAAGCATATTCATTTTGTAATCTAAAATGTATATGTATAATTTGAAATGTAGAGGTGCGTAAGTCTCTCTCTATAAAATTGTCACTTCCCGTCCGAAATTGATGGTAGTTGGTGCAGAGGTTTTGATAACGAAGATAAGTAATAACATCTAACATTAGGGATTAGGTACGCTGTCTGCATCCATGTCAGTGTAGAATAAATGTCTTCAGAAGACATCTCCATCGAGGCAAAAGTAAACAAAGCAAGAATAATAATCACAGTTCGTTCAGAAAGGCGTGCAGTGGGCATGTTTTACAATTACTGATTTTATAAATATACAGAGCTGGATTTATGTTCTGCCAATAGATAGTGAATGATTTTAACTTTCTTGCTCATAAAGACCAGGTTTAATGCAAGGAGTCATATGTTAATTCTTAAACAAATGCATATCTTAGCGTAAAGGCAGAGGAAAGGGAGATCATAGATGAGGCGAATGTATGGGAAATATATTTATTTCACCATTTATTAAAATAAGGTAAAGGGAAAATTTGTTTTCCATAGTTTATTGCCTTTATTAATGTATGAAGCAAATACAAGAGGGTCATATTCACTCTAAAAAGATCTGCCTAAACTAGTGCTAAAAACAAATGTGAAAACAATTGCAATGCATCTATCTTCAGCATGATGTTAACAAAATTTTTATCTATGTAGCGAAAGCTTCATTCATGCTGACCCAGAAATTCAGTGAATGTGAAACGTAAGTTTTAGCATCATGCTCTGCTGGGAAAGTGTTTCATGTCAAAGGTCAGTGCAGAAATTTATGCAAACGTCTGGTGTATTTCACAGATGCAAAGATGTTGGTGAAAGGCTTCGGCATGCGTACAAGGAACCTTCCAGTATGGCATATACTACATATTTTGTAACATTTATTATACACTGATGTGAATCAGTGTATAATAAAAAACCTTGATTACTAAGAAAATATGAAATGGAGATGCTTATGGGTTAAAGAAAAACTTTTTTGCAAATGACAGGTTTCTCATTTCAGGAACAGTGGTGGGATTACTCCTGTTAAAATCAAGTAAGAACATCCTGTACAAATCTCCAAATTCTTTGCTGTGTGCATGCGTAGCCAGTGTACGACAGAGAGATGTAATGAATGGAGTACCATCCTTGGTAAAGGTGTAAGAGGTTATGCCAGTGCTGCTGGAATAAATACACACCATATCTTTACATGGCTCATCTTCTGCAATAAACTCAGTTGGCTTTGCTTGGTAAGCATCATTCCTGTAGTAACCATTGCATATATCAAAAATAAACAGTTTGGGCTTATTCTGAAGTTGCGGGCACTCTGAATCCCTAAAGGATGAATACAACCACTTAGCATCCAGGAGCTGCATGTCTGAAGTTAAGAAATTTTCTCCTCCAATACCATGGCTGGAGATTATAAAGACTATGCATCCTATCTCATCTAGGATATCCAGTTCCCTGATATCTGACAGGGCTGCCTTGGTTTTCTCAGCTGTAAGGTTCGAGTAGGTATTTCCAGTATATCCCATCGTTCCAAAGACGCCTTCTAAATTAAGGATATCATTATCAGCACCTTCCAGGCTGAGGTCAGGACGATCCTTAAAAGAGTTATAATTCAGAATGCAGACAAAGCCACGAGGATCTGTGTCCATCTTGTAGATATCTGGTCCGCGGGAAATCTTAGTGGCTGGTGTGACTGTCACTCGCAGAGGGCCATACTGTATTAATAAAAGTATGTAATTAAAATC
>NC_061826.1:22144071-22146571 GCF_019202785.1 Penaeus chinensis | reverse complement strand
CGGCGTACTCGTCAACACGTCCTCGCAGATCTTGTCCAGGTCCTTCTCGGCTGTGTGTTCGTCCAGATGTTCTAGTAATCTTCGTCTGGATCTACGGGCGTCCAGGCAGGAGGCGTCCTCTTAGGCATCTCAGGGCGACTGATACCTGTACTGACGAGCTCCTGGATCTTGACTGTATCCGCAGGCGTCCAGGCAGGCGGTGACCCTCCACAGTATCCTGGGGTGACAGATTCCTGCACTGGTGAGTTCCTGGTCCTTTGCTTGATCTACGGGCAGGCCCTTCCACTATATCCTGGGGCGGCTTAATACCTGCTCTGGCGAACATCCTGGTCTGCAGGCTTATGGAGATCTTCCTTCCCACAGCATCCTAAGGTGACCGTGCAGCAGGGTCCTCCTTTGGTGCCGTGTCAGACATCGCCGGTCCAGTCGGAGAGCCAGATCATACAAGAAAGTGCCAAGTTAGTAAGAACAAAAAATGGCAACAGAGAACAGTCGCCACTAGCTGCTCTATATAAATTTGCAGATTTTAATGTTCGTTTTTATTTTATTTTTCTTTGTGTTTTACTTTTACAGAGATAAAGAAGAAAAATAGGAGAGGGTAACGTGAGTAGTGATCGACACGGACCTGGTTTCAACTACCAACCGTCTCTGATAGATATGAGAGTGGAAAGGAAAACGTTCAAGGAAATTCACAAGGATTTGCCATCCCTGAGGGGCGAAAGCTTGACTGAGCTTATCACGTCAACAGCTGGACACGAACTGAGAGATCACACGAGGTCAGATAAAAGCAAAGCCCTCACTGGGGCATTGGCTCTTAACTTGACTTTTAGAAACATGGCAAAGAGCCACATGGTCTATGGACCACGTGGCTGAATCAATCAAAATGTTGCTTTCTTTGTCCATCTGCCCTGTCGTCCTGTCTCAGACATATATGACTTGCCCATTCCCATTTGTTTTTTTTTTGTTTTTTTTGATGCTCCCAAGTATATGTTCCAATTTTGTCTGTTCCCTGATCCATGTCGAACTCATCTGATCTCTTAGTCTAATTCCCAGCTTCAAGCTCTCCATCCCTTTCTAGGCACTTATTAGTTTCCTCTCCAGTAATCTGGCTGAAGTCCATGTTTCTGATCCATAGGTCATAGCTGGGAGTATGCATTGGTTAAAGTCTTTTCTTTTTAAACATAATGGCAAGGAGCCTTTTAGTGTGCTACTGTGTCTGCCAAAGGCGCTCCAGCCTAGACTGATGCGTCGCTTAATTTCCTCTTCACTAGATGTGTTTGTGCGTATGAGTTTCCCTAGCTATATATACTTGCCCACTACCTCTAACGCTCTGCCTTGTACATGCATTGGTTCGAATTGATTTCTTCTGTTGAACATGAAGAGAACAATATCATCTGCTAATTTTAGATTGTTTACGTATTTGTCTCCTATTCTGATACCCTTCCCATTACATTCTAGCTTCTTGAATACTTCTTTAAGGCTAGCTGTAAACAGTTTTGGTGGGATGGTATTGCCCTAACAACTTTTTTAGTTGGTATTTTATCGGCTTTGTGTGGAGCTTGATAGATGCAGTCCCATCTTCGTATATATCTTCCAATATATTACAATATACTTCCTTTACTCCCTATCTTCAAATAGCTTCTAGTACTACTGGTATTTGTACAGAGTCAAATGCCTTTTCGTAATCAATGAATGCCATACACAGGGGTTTCCTATATTCGTTTACATTTTCTCTTATATGGGTGAGCGTGTTGATGTGGGCTGTTGTTGAGAATTCACTACAGAAGCCTGCCTGTTATCTAGGCTGATTAGAATCCAGACTGTCAGGGATGTGAGTTGTGATGACTTTTGTGAACAGTTTGTAAGTAATTGAAAGGAGGCTTATGGGTAGGTAGTTTTTTAGATACTTTCTATCCTTTTTTTTTTTTTTATCAAAGTAATTGTTGCTTTTTTCCAGGTTTTCAGAGATTTTCCATTGAGAAGGCATTTGTTAAAAAAAATTCTCCTGCATCTATTATCAGATCTTTACTAATTCCATCTTCACCTGTTGTTTTCCCTCTCTTCATGCCTTTCAGTGCTCTTTTTTTCTGTTGTGATGTTAGGTACATCTCTAGTTACCGCGTTGGCTTCTTTCCATGGCTGTTCATTCAAGTTGTATAGATCCCTGTAAAAGTCTTCCACTACTCTTATGATTTCATTCTTATTATATATCACTTCTCCGTCTGGTTTCTTTGTTGCATACATTTGATTTCTCCCTATTCTGAGTCTCCTTTTAGCTGTTTTCATGTTGTTAACTAAGCTCACTGTCTCGTTTATTGAGTATTGTATTTCAGTACATCTCTCTTCTTGTTATTTAGAGTCTTTGTTCAGCTATTTCTACTTTGTCCCTGTTTGATACTACATTTCTGCATAAGCTGTTTAGTTTCTACCGAGAGCTTGCTGGAACTTTGCTTGATGTTCTTACCACCTACTTCAAGTGCAGCTTCTTTAATTATGTCAT
>NC_061826.1:22111571-22134071 GCF_019202785.1 Penaeus chinensis | reverse complement strand
ATCACTTTTTGGCGTGGAACTCATTAAAACATTAATAAAAGTTCAAAGCAGAACATGTATTCACAATTACAAATAATTAAAACAGTAAAATAGTAAATGGATGAACCATGGGGGGGACTTCAGCATTAGGAACTATATACAAATAGAAAGCATTTAAAAATCACAAAATATAATAAATAAAAAGGAACAAGACATAAAATAACCGAAGGCACCGGGATTTCGTATAATGACTCTAACCGTCAGCCTGCCCACAGCGACCTGCCTACCACCACGCGCACACGACCACTTACTCCGACCAGCTGAATCCTGTGTTTCGGGCCTCCTGGCCGCAATCACCCCCTCAGGCCGAAGAAGCGACCGTCACCATCTAAGGTGGACAGATCAATTTTGGCCCCGCCCATTTCCTTAGACGGTTCTCACACGGTGTTTTAAATTAAACATGTAAAATTGCACATGGAATCTGATAAAAGACGACCCTATACGTAAAAACTAACCAATCTAAAATTAATTATAAAATGTAGGAATGAATTAAAATCAAAATACTAAGAACCAAAAGGTAAATCTATAAGATAAAGACAAGTAACGAAAATATGAAACAAAGAATAGGAACGGAATAAACGGATTATCTAAAAACATCAAAATGGCTAAGGGATCGCATCTAGAAAATTAATGGGTAAAAAAAAAAAAAAAAAAAAAAATGTTCAAAACGAATCCCCTAAATTAAAATAGTAACCCCATAAGTACAATTTTCTTTAACTGTAGCGGTAACTATTACTCCGGACCACTGACAGTTTCGTGTGAATATATAAAGATAGTAGGCGACGAGTTAATCGAAGATGGGAAATATCGTGGGAACCTGTGTCTCACGACGGAGTTGGCCACCACACACACACACACACACACATATGTGTATATATATTTATACATACATACACATATAATTTTTTTTTGTATATATATTCATATATGCATACATATATATATACATATATATATATGTATCTATGTATATATATGTATGTATGTATATATATATGTATAAAAATATATGTATAAGCATATCTAAATATATGTGTATATATTTAATATATAGGTATATATGTATATATACATGAATAGATATATATGTATAAATACATTATATATATATACATATATATACATATATATATGCATATATATATATATATATATATATATATATATATACGTATAAATAATATAAAGGCCTTTTTTGTAGCATCCCGAAACTAATAACACTTTGATATATTGTTTCGAGTTGTATCACTACTGTGCAACTTCTTGTTTTATGACACCACTCTCCGGTTCGTTGTATTTCTCAGATTCAGTTTACTTTTGTTATTCTTATTACACATATTGCTCTTTATACGAAAAATGGAAGGTGAATAAGGTTTTGCTTCTTATCGTGTACCGTGTCCAAATCAGTAAACTGTAATTCTAGTGATCACGGACATTTATTTGGTTTATTGACTGAATTATATGGACAAAAGAAGACGTACAGAATGATTTTCAAGAAATTCATTCTACCGAAGTCAATAGCACGACAGAGACTGACATGAAGACAGATAGATAGATATATGAGTAAATTCATACATATATATATACACACATATATATATATATGTATGTATATTTATATACTGTTTGTACATATGTATGTATATTTATATACTGTTTGTACATATATATGTATATATATATTCACATATATATATATATATGCATGTATATATATATATATATATATATATATATATATATATATATATATATATGCATGTATGTATATATATATATATATATATATATATATTAAATATATATATATATATATATATATATATATATATATATATTAAATATATATATATATATATATTAAATATATATATATATATTAAATATATATATACATATTAAATATATATATATATATATATATATATATATATATATATATCTATCATATATATATTAAATATATATATATATCAAATATATATATATATTAAATATATATATTATATATATATATATATATATATATATATATATGGTATAAAAACCCACACTGTAAAACTAGATTTAATTGAAAATGAGACTACAGTTTCGGAATCCACCTGGATTCCATCTTCAGGTCTGAAGATGGAATCCAGGTGGATTCCGAAACTGTAGTCTCATTTTCAATTAAATCTAGTTTTACGGTGTGGGTTTTTATACCATAGTATCAACACGGTAGTGTGTTTTTTCCTTTCATATATATATATATATATATATATATAAGAAAGATGGATTAATGCCGTGCCGCATTGATATAGATATATAACAACCCTCCCTGACCAGGAATGAACCTAGGTCACTCCGGGTATGAAACCGGAGGGGAAGTACTAAAGCAACTATAACACTCGTCCCAATGAAAGGAGTGTGCAACTTGGATCTAACAAACTCCATAGGAATTATCTATCTACTCATACATGATTAATGATAGCGAGGTTTTATACAAACTCCCTGTGGGCACCCGGTGGACATTGATTTGGGAATTTAAAACCGAATTCACATGTTCTGAGGTATATATATATGAAAGATGGAATAATGAAATGCCACACTGATATAAATATAGTTTAGTGACCCATACCTAGCCAGTCGTGCCGAAGCCTCAAGAATATCTTAGAAAGCCGAAATGACTCGCGTAAACCCACGTGGATGATGTTACCTCCTTCTGTTATGTATTTTTATAATTTTACTTTGTAATCATGAACTTTAAACAAAAATTACCTCTCATTTTAACGGTCTTCAATACCATTTTTATGGCGGGTAAGGGGTTATAACCTCTAGAATATAGATACGCACACTATATTTCACGCCATCTAGGGAGGAGGAATTAGTTAGCCCGGGAAACGAGCGGAAAGACGCAGAGGGTATAGGCTGTCAGTCAACGTCCTTAGCGTCCGATTTAGACCCGGCGGAAGCTAGTAACATTGTTTTTTTTTTTTTTTTTTGTGGTTCCCCTGCGGTCGTAAGGACGGGGTTTCGATCGCGGTAAGGTGGGATTTTTAAACTTTTCATTTTTATAGTATAAAACAGAGTGCTCCTTTTGTGTGTTTTAGGTTCTGGTTTTTATTGCTTGTTCGTTTTAGTGTACATGTATTCCCTTGTGTAACGGTTACTTTTCGTATTCTTTTACAAGTGTTAAGTGTTTTAAAGTGTTTTGATAAACAAATGTATTTTTAAGCTTCGTGAGCGAAATTCCTCTTTTACTTTAATCCTTCTTAAGAGACAAATGATACCATAACTTGGCTACCTGTGACAAGCAATTGGCGACCTTCCATCAGCCCTTAAGGCTGACATGCACTCCCCTCGGGATTAACCCTTGTGGATTAGGTCATTCTTTCTTTTTATCAAATTACACCCCTCTAGACGTCTTCCCGTTTCGGCACATATATTGTTCCTAACAATGGTAGTGGCAGCGCTAAATGACCTACATAGCAAGAGTAATTAAGAGTCAATCACTACAATAGAACAACTCTCCTTGACCAGGACTCGAACCTAAGTCACTCCAGGTATGAACCGGAAGGCCAGTACTAAACCAACCATGCCACACGACACAATATAAGGAGTGTGCAACTAGGATCTAACTAGCTCTCTCATAACTATCTACTCATACATGAGTAATGATAGCGTGGTTTTACAAACACTATTGGCACTCGGTGGAAATTGATGTAGGTATACAAAACCAAAGTCAGATGTTCTGAAGTTGAATATGAAAGATGGAAAAATGCAAAGCTCGATGATATAGATATATAACAACCCTCCCTAACCAGGACTTGTACCCTGGTCAATCCGAGTATGAAGAGGGCCAGCTCTAAACCAACCATACCATACGACCCATTAAAAGGAGTGTGAAACTAGGATCTAACTCCATAGTCATTACCTATTTAATCATACATGAGTTAGGTCCAAGTTGAACACTCCTTTTAGTGGTTGGTTTGGTACTGGCCCTCCGATTCATATCCAGAGTGACCTCGGATCGAGTCTTGGTCAAGAAGGGTTGTTACATAAATCAATATATATATAAATATATATTTATATATATATTATACATAAATTTATATTTGAAAATATACGCACACAGTGCGCACGCACATATATACATATATACACATATATGTAAATATTTACACAAACATCACACATACATGCACTTCTGATACTCAAGCCCATACTCACAGGATTATACCCTGGTGTAGTGGGCAGGCCTGTGTTACTGCTCATAAGTCTGCACTAGACAGGGCCAACCCTGCTGGAGAGGCTTATCAGTGGCAGCACGGCTAAACTACTCCCCCTCCCACCAATATACACCTAAACCAGTAGGTGGGGGTAACTCGGCTGTCTACCTCTCAATCAAAAACCATGACTGCACAAACAAAACAATGACTTTCATTCCCGGGAGCAAAGGAGCCCCTGGTTAAGGCGGCGATTGGGGCAGAGGGTGCTAAAAATCACCAATTAAAAACAGGCCGCCCCATGTTGATAAACCTTTGCACATATAATATAAGGACAATGAGAAATAAAACCGACTTACTAGCATTACTTAAGGAACTCTCTTTCATTAGATGGGATGTTGTAGGACTTTGAAGTGACTTCATTTACAATAAAACTAAACAATAGGTACAACTTAAAGATTGTTCAAGCCTATGCTTCAACCTGCAGCCACAGTGATGAAAAAATAGAGAGCTTTTGAGCAACCACCTGTCGCCAGAGGGCCGCCTCTTTCCTGACAGAGCAAGCCAGGCTCCAGGCGTGATAACTCTTGGTACAGTTGGGACATTTGGCTGTTATGTCCCTCTTTTCTTCTTTGTATGCCTTAAGGCATACCTCATTGTTGTGTGCCTTGCTACAGACACCACATTTGGCTGTACAGTTAGCCTGGTGGTGACCGTATTTCTGGCACTTGAAACACCGAAGTGGTTCAGGCACGTACGTTCGAAGGCTGTAGGTGCCCCATTTACCCAGATCAAGGGTAGTGGTTGGGTCACCATCTTGACTCTCTTTTCCTCGGGATTTAGTGGGGAAAGACTCACTTACCTCCCATCTGTTTGCTCCTTCGTTTCCCGGAGGAAATTCAGAGTAGCTTGATCTTTGGGCATTATGATCATGCCCTGATCTCAGGCAACCCGGATCAACAGCCGGATTTTACGCTTGAACTCCAATGCCCTGACCAATTCGTAGGCATTGTCGAAGTCTTCAGGCTTAGTTGGCACTTTGAACTGGGGGAAACGTTTAGGGGGTCCCGACTCTCCATCAGAGTCGGTCTCCGGCTTCGGACGCTTCGGCCCGCCCTTTCGGCTTTCGGGCTTGTTTGTGGGGGCAGCAGCTGATATGGCTGGTTCAGCCTGCTCTCCCATCTCCACGTCCGAGCACGAGCCCGAAGATGGGGTCTAATTCACCAGGTGTCGGGGGGCGGGTCCAGTATACCTCCAGTATAATTCCGAGATCGAGGGATCACGGTAAGCCTCTTCGCATTGTTCAGCTTGGCGCCACCCGCTGCGCCCTGTGGAACGGTCTGAATTAGCCGCGTAAGGCTAATTCACCACAGGGAGAGAAGGGAGGAGTGTCCTTCCTTGGCAGATCCTGTGGCTTGAATGACTGAATTTTCTTCTTCTTTATGATTTGCGAAGTTCTAGCTTCGCCCGGGCCTTCTAAATTAAGCCCAGCCGACTGAATTTTTGACTGGTGCTCCTTTTAAGTGTCCCGCCGATGTAAATTTAGGCCGATGCCCTCGTTTCCCACACGGTGAGCAAGCCAACCGCGAAAGGCCTAAGCCCGCCACCCGGACTGAGGTAAACGCAGCCGACGGTCCAGAGCAATCTCGCAGTTGTGACATACCTCCCTTCTCTCTTCAAAATAATCTTCCAAGAAATGAAGATTATTTCCGAGAACCACAACTGCGAGATGTCTACACCAAGGCTCCGAGGTCCTACATCCAGCGGTGATGTGGCCCCAGGGCCTACCCTTTCCGTCAGCCACACTCTTCCGGCGATCGCGATTCTGCTTTCTGTCAGTCTCCCTACTACCGGCAGCTTCTCTGGCATGTCCTCGTACGGCAGCTCCTCCGGCTTCATCTCGGACGGCAGCTCCTCCAGGGTATCCTTGGACGACAGCTCCTCCGGCGCGTTCTCGCAGGCAGCTCCTCCGGCATGTCCTCGGCAGGCAGCTCCTTCAGTGCTTCTTTGGCAGGCAGCTCCTCCAGGGTATCCTCTGACGGCAGTTCCTCCGGCGAGTCCACGGCAGGCAGCTCCTTCGGTGCATCCTCGGGGGACAGCTCCTCCAGGGTGCCTTTGCACAGCAGTTCCTCTGGCACATCCTGGATAAGTACCTCCTCCACGCCAACTGGTCGTTCGGGTGCGCATCCCGCACCCACCAGTTGTTCCTCCGGTGTGCCTTCGGCAGGCGGTTCCTCCGGCGCGTCCTCGGCAGGTAGGTCCTCCCGGGTATGTCCACAGCAGGCATCTCCTCCGGCAGACCAGTTCCCACAAGATCCGGCACCCACCAGCTGTGCCTTCAGCGCGTCCATAGCAGACAGCTCCTCCGGCACGTCCACGGCAGGCAGCTCCTCCGGTGAGTCCTCGGCAAGCAGCTTTCCACCGGATGCTTGGACGGGTAACCCAAGCTAGCTGGTTGTTCGGGCGCACATCCTTTACCTACCAGCTGTTCCTCCAGCTCGTCCTTGGCGGCAGGCAGCTTCTCTTAGGCGGGCATCTCATGCCAACTGGTCGTTCGGGTGCAAAAACCGCACCTACTAGTTGCACAAGCGGACATGCAAGGGCGGTCAGCTCCTCTGACTTCCGTGCCGCTGCAGTCGCTTCCTCTGGCGTGTATTTCTCCGTCGGCCGAGGCTTCCTCGACAGTGCCTGCTTCTTCCGCCGGCCGTTCCCCGGGAGTCTCCTCCGCTTTTGTCCGTCATGCCGACAGGTTTCCCGCTGCGACGGTTCCTTGGGCAGACGGATCGTGTCCATGTGCGACTTCGTGGTCAGTCTCTCCTCTGGCCAGCGTTCCGGGAGTTTTGCTTGAGTCGCCCGGACGACGTGCTCCCTTGCACAAGGAGGGTCAGAGCAAGGCCAAAAGAGAGGACCCACGTTCCTCCACAGCACCTGCTCTGCTTTCCAGCTCTTTCTTTCCTCTTCACGGTTCCTGCGACACTGCTCTTCCCACAGCTGCCTCTGTTCCTCCCGTTTCCGGTAGTAGAGAGCCTCTCCTGCTCCTGGATGTAGTGTTAGAAGGCTATGCCTTCAAGGCACAGTATTTCACCTTCCTTCACGTAGTTCCTATTGGTGCCGTTTTCCAGACTGTCTGATCCTGGCAAGGTCGCCAATGTCAGGGTTCGTTTTAAGGGACTCAGAGTGGTCAGGTCAACGGAAACACATCAGAGGAAACATTCACAAGTTTTTATTGCTAAGGGTACTATTTACACTAAGGATATTTACAAACTGAAGGGAGAGGATGCAGTGGAGCAGGCGAGATCACACGTCAAAGTCACGGGACAACTACTGAATTTTTGACTGGTGCTCCTTTTAAGTGTCCCGACAATGTAAAGGCCTAAGCCCGCCGCCCGGACTGAGGTAAACAAAGCCGACGGTCCAGAGCAATCTCGCAGTTGTGACAATATATATATATATAGTGTTTTCAGGTGACGTCACCAATCTCGCGTCGGCCATTTTGGAGGCATTAAGGGAGACGGAGACTTATACTTTCGCGTAGATTTGCAAAGTTCATTGGTAAAAATGGTGAATTACTGCCGTGTCATAGTAAGCAAGATCGAGAATAACACTTTAATTTTTATAGATTATTTAAGATAATTCGAGAACGGCTTTCGCTTTGGCTTTCACGCCTGCAGCAGAACTTTAGTTTAGTTTTAGCAAGGTTATTTTTATATGGCCCAGATTCTTAATATTCCCACAGAAGTATAATGGGCCTACCTTTGCTCTAACAAGATATTTTCCATTTATTTCCTTTGATTGTACATCACTGACCCATCCACTTACCATTTGATGGTATGCTTCTAGGCATTTATATATCTTCAGATCTTCAGCTATGTACGGGCTTGGAGTAAACAGCAAATAATTTACTATGTCTGGGTACGTACGGAGTAAGCTCCAGTCAGGTGACAAGTCGACCACATCGTAGGGGTCTTCGCCGATTATTTCGATTTTCCTGAAATATCTTTCTTTTTCAACAGGTTTGGGACCTCTGTACTTTTTTGCAGTATCCTCGAATCTAAATTTATAAACACGCGTATACCCAAGAACGTCACTACTCGGCGTACCTCTACTATGGCCGCGCATCCAGGAATTCTTATCGGTTATGACGTAAGTGAAAACACTCTATACACATCTACCTATATATATATATATATA
The DNA here is from genome assembly GCF_019202785.1 of Penaeus chinensis. Taxonomy (NCBI): domain Eukaryota; kingdom Metazoa; phylum Arthropoda; class Malacostraca; order Decapoda; family Penaeidae; genus Penaeus; species Penaeus chinensis. The sequence goes on along the minus strand of NC_061826.1, from coordinate 22,125,636 downwards.
TATATATATATATATATATATATATATAATATATCTGTATAAATAGTTATTTATATCAATATATATGCACACATTTATGTATACACACACACACACACACACACACACACACACACACATATATATATATATATATATATATATATATATATATATATGTATATATGTATATACATCTATATGTCCTTCTCTCTCTCTCTCTCTCTCTCTCTCTCTCTCTCTCTCTCTCTATATATATATATATATATATATATATATATATATATATATGTATATATATTATATGTAAACACACACACACACTCACACACTCACACACTAACACACTCACACACATATATATGTATATATATATATATATATATATATATATATATATATATGAAAAATATATATGAATATAGTTTATATATATGTATATATATATGAATATAGTTTATATATATGTATATATATATGAATATATATATATACATATACATATATATTTATATATTTGTATATATAAATATATATACATATATACATATATATGTGTATGTGTGTGTGTGTGTGTGTGTGTCTGTCTGTCTGTCTGTCTGTCTGTCTGTCTGTGTGTGTGTGTGTGTGTGTGTGTGTGTGTGTGTGTGTGTGTGTGTGTGTGTGCGTGCGTGCGTGCGTGCGTTCGTGTGTGTGTGTCGTATCACGTGTTTATCATATGCAACATTAAATATATTCTACTACTAAATTGCTGCTGCCAAATTTGTCTAGATCAATTCTCATACAAATATTTGGGGTTTTAGATTCTAAGGAAGCCCAGAGAAAACCCAATTTTGACTTGCCTAATTTAATTTGAGTAGCATGACATGACGGTTTTAAGGCTCGTGATGTGGATTGAGTTCTTTTCTCCGCTGAGTTTGTGCAAAAGATAAAATGGCAAAAAAAAAAACAAAAAAAAAAAAACAGTAATATGATAATAAAAACTATAATCTAATCATAATAAACAGGGGTGGCATATTACAACGCGTTTGATATTAGCAATAAAAAGGAATATTCCTTTACTAAATCCATTCAAATCTTCTGTTAACTTGAACTTTAACCCACCCTTCGCCTATTAATTATAACTCAGTGATCTTTACGATAAATATGGTAAATTTAAACGTGAGATGGAATCGAAACAATCGCCCCGCTCCCCGATATTTTCCATTACTTACTTGAATAAAAAGTGATTGGTCCCTCCCTTCCAACATATACAATTTCCCTTTCCTACACTTTATTCTTATTTATTGTTCCTTTCGCAATTCATTACTTGGCACCTTTGACAAATGCCGTTGCTGTATCCACAGGCAAAAAAAAAAAAAAAAAAGAAAAAAAAATATATTAATAGAAAACAATAAAAAATCCTTTTCCACAACCTTTCTCACTCTCTGTGAGTGGGAGGAAACAACGATATCCCAACTTCCGACCTTCCCCTCACTGAATCGTGAACATTTAAGCAAACAAACCTTTTATAAGTAACTATCTTAATTTAGCCTGTTTATTTAATAATAAAATTGTTATATTGATATGCCGAAAACAAAGAAAATAAAATACAAACTTTTAGGGAGGTTCTGGCAATTTTACGTGACATCTTTACAATTATAACACGGCATCTTTTATATTTCGAATCAGTATCAATCTCTGTGTGTGTGTATATATATGTATGTATACATATATACATATATATATATATATCTCGATATATATATATATATATATATATTTATGTATATATAACACCGTATTGATATAGAAGAATAACAACCCTCACTGCCCGGGACTCGAACCTTGCCACTCCAGGTATGACCAGAATGACCAGTGCTAAACCAACTATGCCGCACGATTTCTTGTGGTGTATACACACACACACACACACACACACACACACACACACACACACACATATATATATATATTTATATATATATAGTGAGAACCCTTCCTAGATTCTCAGAGTTGGTAATGACTGGTGAAGCAAAATTCGATCTTCACTCTTATACCTTTATCGTTTACAGTAAATATGAAGAACATTGATATACAGCAAAGAAAAGTGAAGTGAAGAACAAAACAGTGAAGAACAATTTTGTTGCAACCAAATAAATGTAAATTAACATAAAGAAGGCAACAGACACTGCCAACATAATGGTGCTGCAGCAGGTACACAATACAGTTATAGGTCAATACAATCATTTTACTAGAACATAACCTTTGCCATATTCACATTCACTGCCATAATCAAGTAATCAATATAAGTCAACATGTGACTCTCACCTATATTAGCCTCTAAGGGCCATTTAGCAACTCTCCTGCTGTCTAGAACTGCACAGCCTACAGCACAAGAATAATATTTATTTTACATCAGTTTCCGTTATCAACGCTAAAAACGGCTGTCCCAAACAGGTCACATGTTTTTCAGCACAGCACATTGAAGTTTTACTATTCGAAAAAAATTTCGGTTAACATAGGTTATTCCAACTATGTCGGGATGCTTAGAGTATTTTGTGTAGAACACAGTCTGGTTGAATTCCATGAAGTGCCCTTGATAACCACCGGAATTTCAGGAGCTGCCACGATATCACCAGCATTCAGAGTTACACGAAACTCTAAACCACTTAGACATTTCCATCGTTTGTACACACACGCATAGTATACTTAAAAACAATATACAGTGAGAAATTCCACTTAGTTCCAGTGGAATTTCAGGGGCCGTAGACTTTCATCAGGACCTGTGACTGTGGTTGCCTCTCCTTCTTTCTTCTCTCTTTGTTGGATTTCTTGGCTATCAACCAGCGGCATGTGGCCAAGGTTATTAAGCCAATGCGTCCTATTCATAATATCAATCTATATAAGGTCATAAAGTTTTGTCTCCCTTAGAAAAGTGATTACTTTACTGATGATTCTTTCATCATCTGATAATATTAATTTAATAATGTAAAAAAAAAAAAAAGTGTTTGTCTATGGATTTTGTATTGATTGCAGACTATAAGGATATGGTTAAGGGTAAGGTTGGTTTGTTAATCTTGTAGCGTTGACCCTAAGGCGGATCAACACCACCTCCTCCCTCCTTTTTCCTGTGGGATGTGTCCCACAATTCTATATTTTGTCTGATTTTATTTGTCAGTTGCAGGTTGGTCCACCCACTTTGCCACAGGGAAAGTATTTTTGCTTTTATAAGAGATAAAAACACCTGAGATCTGTATGAACTATGTTAATATCCAGATCGCCAGTTAACCCGGCTAATTTGTCAGCCTGTTCATTGCCATGGATACCAGAGTGGGCTGGTACCCATATTAGCTTGATTGATTTGTTGACACCATGTAGCTTACGAATGATATTGCCCAGCAATTCATTTTTAGTGGTTTCTAATTATTTAATAGCTTTAAGTGAACTTAATGAATCTGAAAAAAATAACTATTCTATCGTGGGTCGTCGATAGTGCAAAATCAATAATTTTATCAATGCAAAAAATTCAGCAAGAAAGATCAATGTATTCGGCAGTGTGAACTTTTCTGAGTAGGCCATATCGCCATGTCATGTCGTAAGCTTTTTCTATATGTAATTTCTCCCCCTTTCTCTCTCTATATATAAAAAGCAATTGCCTCTTGAATATGACTGTCCAGTTTTACTAGTTGGTCGAGAGTTTGGCGTCCCTTTCGGAAGCCGCACTGCTCGTCAACTAGTAAATTACTGGAATTTAAAAATGCAATAGCCTACTGTTAACAATTCGTTCCATGACCTTGCATAAGCAACTTGTCAACGCAATTGGGCGGTAGGAGATGGCAAATCTGGGATTACCTCCTCCTTTCAATATGGGAATGATGTGGGGGAAGTGTCATGAGTTCGGAAAAATGTGGCTTTTCCAAATTTCATTGTACACTTCTAGCAACTTAATCATGGCATCAAGATTAAGATGCTTTATCATCTCATATCGAATCTCATCGGGGCCTGGGGATGTTCCTCTACAGGTTTCTAGGGCTCGGACAAGCTCACCCATAGTTAGATATTTATTGTTACCAAAGTAATTTCCTGTGGCAAAGTGAATTGGTTGCAACTCAGCCGCTTCCTTGATGGTCAGGAATGCAGGATAGTAATTGTCCGACCTGCTTATATGAGAGAACTGCCTGGCAAGTGCATTAGCAATGTCTCTAGGTGAATCGTGAATGATGTTCATTTTTCTTATTGATTTTACTTATAGTGGACCAAATCTCTGATATTTTGGTATTGCTGTTAATTGTAGAGACAAAGCTCAGCCAGGAGTCTCTTTTTGCTTGTCTTACTACTCTACGAGCCCTAGCTCTTGCTAGTTTGTAGTTGCAAAAGTTCTCGTCATTAATTTTATTTTTGAAAAGCCTGTAGGACTTATTGCGTCGGCACAGCGCCCTGCGGCAATCTGGTGTCCACCATGGAACTCTATGCTTAACGCTATCTGTCGAAGTTTTAGGAACGGATAGCAATACTGCTTCTAAAATCGAATTCTGAATATTGTTTACTTTATCATCAATAGTTTCTCGAACAAGTTCGAGCTTGACGCCCCTTGTGAAGGCGACCAAGTCTGCTCTTTTTACGTTAAATTTAAGTGCTGAAGGCGTATTTACTATGTCGCATGAATATTCAATCAAAATAGGAAGCTGATCGCTTCCCAACGAGTCGTCAATGGTGTGCCACAGGCACTTGGCTGCTATTGATGAAGATACCAGTGATAAGTCAATAAATCTCAAGTTACCGCTATTGTCGTCCACCCGCGTCGGACTACCAACGTTCAGGACTAAATCAGATTCATTAATTAACTTAACTACTTGCTCACCTCTACCATCCACCCACAGGGAACCCCATAACGTATGATGAGTATTAAAGACACCTAAAATTATTTTATTTTGTGGCCTACTATCCTGAAGAGCAAAGAGCTCATCATAGATTATCACATTATCAGGTGGACAATAAACTGAACATATAGCCAGATACGTGCCATTAATTTTTACTTTGTATGCGACAAACTCCAAAGTAGAATCAATAGTCACTTCAGCTTTGGAGGATGTACATGGCGATTCCGCCTCCACCTCTACCATCACGATTCTTCCGATATAAATGGTAGTTCCTCAGCGAAACGACCTCGCGTCAGGGACGTGGTGTGTTAAGTGCGTTTCTTGGAGAACTATAATAGGATAGGACGAGGCTAATGATTTAAGGTCATTTACTTTAGATCTAAGACTTTGACAGTTCCATTGTATAATGGTCGACGCGAAGATGACGTTTTATGGGGTTTGGAAGTGCCTTGTCCGCCAGTTTTAATTATCTTTTTATGGGAGGGAGCCGCCTCCTCTCCCTCGCTTCCCGGGGACCTCTCTCGGGATGGTTTGGAGACAGAAACTTCCATGTCCTACACCTTCTGGCGAGGGAGACGACTGACAGATTGCGATCTGCTTCTCTCTCGAGAAATCGATCGCGAGCCAGGGGAAGTCCTCACAGGAGTAGCCCGGACGGAGGGGTGCGATCCTGAGGATGTTTTTGCTGGGTTGATGCAGCCATTTGATCGACCAAGTTAATCAGTTGATAAACTTAAATATTTAATTCTTTAACGGTTTGTTTTAATTCAGCAATTTCTTTATCTTTATCTGCAAGCTGTTGACTGACATTACTTGCACTAGGGGTGATGTTAGTTACTGCTGCAGCATAGGAAGTATTGGGTTTGTGTCAAACTTTCCACTTTCCTCTTAGCTCCAGTATAACTAACTATATTTTTTCTCACATATGCTAATGTCTCAGTCTCCTTCAGTAAATCCTTAATCTTTATATATTATACTTTAACGTATATTGCACGTTAACACGGAGGCTTCCATCTTGCAATTTTTTTACAAAATTAAAATCGCCGTCCACTTGACCATCAAGGACCTTTTGATGATAAAGGGGTTCACGTTCAAAAGCGATTGATTTTCATTCACGCATTTTACATTCGTGAACCTTGCATTCTCGGTGGGGATTTTGAAAAGTGGTCTTCTCGTTTTGTAATTAGTGGGGGTTCCGTTGTTCATAGTCGAATTAGTCAAAGAGTGGTCATGAGTCACCCCTCCTCCTTGAGGAAGGGCTAGCCGGGGTAGCATCTATCCTGGGTATCGGACCAGGCCCCCAAGCGAATGCGGGAGTTCACGAGGAACTCCGGTAGGCTCAGGGAAGTCACTTAAGGGGAAAAGAATTCAGATCAAAAGAAAAAGTGCGCCCAAAGGACGCCCCAGCCTACTGGGCCTCCCTACCCAGGGGTCAAAGCCCACAAGGACTACCCAAGTGTAGAAGAGAGCTGCGGGCCTGACTTTTTGTTTATTCTTGCTGCGTTTAACAAGGTGTTTCCTCACCAAGAGTTCATACACGAGTGGCCGTTGCCTATTCAACACCTGGATACATTTTAAAGAGAACAATGACAACTGTAGTATTGCCTTATATTCAGTTTGCTTTTTATGTTCAGTGTGCTTTTTATCTTTCCAATTTTCCGTTTTCTTCAGCTACTGTTTTTTTTTTCTGCTTTTATTGTTTTCTAACTTATTAACCTTTTAGTTATCGATTTATCTTATGATTATTGTTATAATCCTTATTTAAATGCTTTCGGGGAAGTTTTACTCTTAGTATTTCATTCGCAGGGAGTATGCGCGCCCTCTACCTTTAAAATTAGCCGCACATTATACTCGATCTCTGTTTTTCCTTTACCTTGGTAGGCTTAACTCCTCTTTGATTTTGTGTTGGATTTCTTCAGGTGCACATGTTACACATACAACTTGAATGAGATAATCTGGAGTACAAATATATATGCCAGAATTCTTTTGTTTTGCCCAAACCCTCATTTAATTCATGATCTCTTTCCCTCTGTTTTCTTATTTAATTGTTTTATTCGTGTTCTATTCTTACCCAGTATCTGTTTGTTATGGCTTTAAAATATTAGAATCATGAAGAGTCAGACTCGGGGGGACAGTCACTAACGATTCTAAAGTTGGCAGTACTGCAGCCCAACACCTTGGCACGCCCGGCACCACTAGTTAGAGGCGTTGCAATTCACTACATCATGATACTTAAACGAATCATAGTAAACAAGTCCTCAAATCAAAATGTTTAGAACTTACATTCTAAATCACACACAGTACAAAATTAACTAATCCCTGTATTCTACACACACACACACACACACACACACACACACACACACACACACACACACACACACACACATATATATATATATATATATACATATGCATATGTATATGTATATATATGATATATGAATAAGTATATTTAAACATATATATAAAAATATGTATATATGTGTGTGTGTGTGTACATATGTATATATATATGTATATATGAACATATTCATATGTATATATAAATTTATCTAAATATATCTATATATCTAAAAACGCATAATTATGCACATATAAGTTCATATATATGTATATATTCATATATATATGTGTATAAATATGTGTGTGTGTGAGCGTGTCTGTATCTGTGTGTGTGTATGTATATATATGTATATATGTATATATGTATATATGTATATATGTATATATATGCATATACATATATAGATGTATGTATATGTATATATATGTATATATATGTATATACGTATATGCATATATATAGATGTATGTATATGTATATATATGTATATATGTATACATACGTATATATACGTATATATATGTATATATATGTATATATGTATATATACGTATATATACGTATATATATGTATATATAATATATATATATGTGTATATATGTATATATACGTATATATACGTATATATATGTATATATAATATATATGTATATATATAATATATATTTGTATATATGTATATATACGTATATATACGTATATATATGTATATATATAATATATATATATATATATATATATATATATAAATGCATATGTATATTATATAAATATATATATGTATATATTCATATATATTCATATATATATTCATATATATATATATATATATATATATATATATATATATATATATATGCACACACACACACACACACACACACACACACACACACACACACACACATACATATATAAATGCACACATACACAAGTACGCATATATATATACACACACATATATATACCATTTATATATATATATATACATATATATATATATATATATATACACAAACATATTTGCGTGTATGTGTGTGTGTGTGTGTATATATGTGAATATATACATATATAGGAATTTATATATGAGTATTTATACATACGCGAATATATATGTATATATATGTATATATGTGTGTATATATATAAATGATTATATATATATAAATGATTATATATATATAAATGATTATATATACATATACATATATATATATAAATGATTATATATACATATATATATATATATATATATATATATATATATATAAAGGATTATGTATACATATATATATATGAAATGATTATATATACATATATATATAAATGATTATATATACATATATATATATATATATATATATATATATATATATATATATAAATGATTATATGTACATATATATATAAATTATTATATATACATATATATATTTATATATATGAATGTATATATAAAGATGGATGTGTATATATATATCTATATATATATGCATATTAATATGTATAAATGTGTATATATGCGTATATATGTATATGTATATATGTGAATATATATATATATTTCTCTCTTACTCTATATATATTGATATATATATATATATATATTGTAAGGATAGTTGTTTAATCTGTAATGAGGAGCCCGACTCAAACCCCAGCCTAGCGAAGCGAGCTGAAGCCTCTCGTGAAGCGAGAACGGCTTAGGGACGCAAATAAGGGTCCCTTTCACTCCCCTGATACCTTATACAGATCCTGGGCCTGTAAAGTGGTAGCGGGCACTGACCCAGGATCCTACGCAGGCCTGACATGTACCCTGAGCGGAGAAGATATAAGTCCTTGTCGGCTCAGCCTATCATTTAAAATACAACAAAACAAAAGAACTAAAAGAAACTGAACTAAAACTGCCTAAGGCACTAAAATGTAAAATTAATACATACTAGAATTACGTTACTTTAATAAAATACGAAATTAGAACAAGAAATTTACGTTAACTTACTAAGAAAATACTTAAAAGGTTAGATATTAAACTTAAAAGGGAACTGAAGGTTAAAAGCAACGAGGGAAAGCCGAATCTTGAAGGGCTTCGGTCAAAACACATCTAAAAGTACTTAAAAACATTGAACACATCATAAAACACAAATAAAAAAGACAACGTCCAGCAAATAACCAAGGCAAGTAACGGGAAGTCTGGTCAGTACAACCTTTGCTCTGCTGACATCTCAGGCTGAAGTAAATCCAGAGGGGGTGACACAAACACAGGTTCAGATAGATCTCTCTTTATTGTTCTGCCCGATCTGTATTTATACACGGACGTCTTGGTGACGTCACTGCCTTCATTTTCATATTTTCATAAATAAATATAATTAAAATATGAAAAGTACATAGAATATTGAAAAGTAAACGAGAATGATAAAAAAGTAAACGGGCTAAGACACATAATTAAAATCATTGAAAAATAAAGCTTCTAAAAGAAGTCCAGTCTTGGCAAACCCTTTTATGGAATCCTTCGAGTCTGAGCTCCCTTCCATCTCCCTTCGTTCGTCGGTTTGGCTGAGGTTGGTTGACGACGTCTTTGCTCTCTGACTTCCTGACACAGCTGAACTCTCTCTCTCCTTCCATCCGTTTCAAGGTGGAATGGGAGGTTGGCAACAAGCTCCCCTTCTTGGACACCCTAGTTCATCGCTCTGCTAACCACTTCTCCCTCTCCATATACAGGAAGCCTATGCATAATGGTATGTACATACACTTCTTCTCATACCATCCTCTCCATGTAAAGAAAGGTGTTGTCATCTCGCTGTTCCTCCGCGTCTGTGTCTCCCAGTACCTAGATGGAGAGATAAACTTCCCGCGCTATTCGTTATCCAAACTGGGCTACCCTCGTCATGTTCTCGACGTCGTGTTATCTTCTTCCATGACTCTTCTCCTATAGAGACTCCCTCACCTGCTCGTCCTCAGTCTGCCCTAGATTGACGAGATCTACTCTCTCCGTCGTCCTCTTCACTCTCTCAACTGATCTTTCGCCAGGTGAACACTCTCTGTCGCAACCTGGTCCACACCAGTCCTCCCTCTATCTAGAAGGTGGGCACCTATGTTGTTCCTTGTACCTCCTGTGAGTCAGTCTCACAAAGTCTGTCTCAACATAAATACGCTGTATCCAGGAGACAACAACAACGCCCTCTTTTGCCATCAGTGGGACACAGGCTATCAGATGGACTGGTCAGCGGCGCGAATTGTCTTTCCTTCCGCTGATGTCCACGCCCGCAGACTAGTGGAATCCTCCTTAATAATGCTGTTGCCTAATTTCAACCTGAACAACGGCTTTTCTCCTGCCGTTAGTCTCCTCGCTTCCCACATCCTCCGCTTTCTCCCGTATGCCGGCCATCCTGCACATAGTCCGCCCCATCCTCTGACCTGATCTCACCTCCCTTCGCTTCCGTTCGTCCATCCTCACCTGCCGTGTTACCGCGTTGCCTTTCATCTCTCTCTTTTGTACCCCCTCCTCTCCCTTTCCTCCTCAGACCTGAAAATGGAATCCAGGTGAATTTGGAAACTCATCTCACTTCCAATACATCTAGCTTTACATTGTGGGTTTTCTACTTTATATATATTATTGATATATATATATATATATATATATATATATATATATAGATAGATAGCTACAGCTATATACAAATATATATATTTGTATATATCAATATATATTTATCCATATATATATATATATATATATCAATAATGTATACAGTATATAAACATGTATATTTATCTATACATATATATATATGTATATATATATATATATATATATATATATATATATATGTTTGCATGTATACATAAATACATATGTATGTATATCATATATATATGTATATATATATCAATGATATATATATATATATGTGTGTGTGTGTTTGTGTTTATCGTATAATATCTATATGTATAAATATGTATATATATCATATACATATATATAAATATATATATGTATATAAATATACATATATATGTATATAGATATATGTATGTATATAAATATATATATATGTATATAAACATATATATATATATATATATATATTCTTATATATATGTGGGTATATATATTGCCATATGTGTGTATATATGTATATGCATATATATATATATATATATATATATATATATGTCTATCTATATTTCTATCTGTAAATACAAATAGTATATAAAAAAATTTACATATGTATTTATCTGTTTATACATGTCTATCTATCTTATATATATAAAGATAGATAGATAAATGTATAGATAGGTAAATAGATATTTAGAAATTTGTATATAATATATATACAGATAAAAATATAGATAGATAGATAGATAGACAGATATGTACATATACATATATATATTTATATATATATATATTATACACATATATGTGTATAATATATGTTTGTGTATTAATTTACGGATGTATATACATGAATATATATATATATATATATATATATATATAGTCATATATATAACATATATATATATATATATATAACATATATATATATATATAGTCATATATATATAACATGTATATATATATATAGTCATATATATATATATATATATATATATAACATATATATATATATAGTCATATAGATATATATATTGTCATACATATATATATATATATATATATATATAGTCATATATATAACATATATAATATATGTATATAATATATATGTATATGTATATATGTGTATATATATATATATATATATATATATATATATATATATATATATATATATATATATGGCAGCTGTCCCACGCCACGTTTCCGGTGGACGCTCATTGCTTATGCCCGAGGATGACCCAGTCTCTCAGTTCACTCCAGAGGTCATCCGGACAAGATCACCACCAGCCTCCGGCCCCCCAGGGCTGGGAGACCGGACACGCGACACTGTAGTGAACCTTATCTAATATAAATTCAAAAGAAATAAATCAACATTTCCATATGCCTTTAAAAACATTCAGTGTTTTAATGTTAAATGTAGATTTTTTTTTTATTTATCTTAAGGGTTCAGTGTTACATTATTTTAGTCCTTTAACTTTGTTTTAATCCTAAGCTTTCATTTTGATTTTATCATAGTTATCCCTGGCCAACCGAGCCTTCGGAGGGTTCTTACCGCTCGTCCCGCTACGACACGAAAAGCCCCATTAACAGATACAAGCATTGCGATAGTTGACTCCCTCAAGGTCACTCCGTCGCTTCACCTAAGGTTGCATTCACTACAACACCGCGTGTCTCGTGTGTTCCCTTCACTGTGTAGTACTTTTCCTTGATAAAGAGTCCAGCCGTTTCAACAACTATGACTACCCCTGATAGCCATTGTCAAGAGACATCTACAGCCTCTTACAAACTGATGGCAGGATGGTCTTTTGGCTCGCTACATGGACACACAGTCTCCGAATTTGCTCGACTAACACGTCCACGATAAGACCATGTTTTCAAAACCACGTGAGTACACGTTTTGGGCCTCTTCACTTCTTTTCCCTCCTTTCTTCTCACATTAATGTGTTAAATGTTTCCCTCCTTTCTTCTCACATAAATGTGCAGTCACTCTCACGTTGGTTTTGTTGGGTAAAAGTGTTGAGTTTTGACCTTAGATCGCATTACTGTGTGATCACGGCATGTGGTCAACAAACATGAATGTCTTTAATCAATCAAGTAGTTAATTGATTTCTTTCGTTATTAGGATTTTATATCGTTTCGGCTACAACGAATTTACCGGGTTTCGTGATTTTACCTTTATCACGAATATCATATCACTTATATCTATTCTCATAATGCGTTTCCCGTCTTGACCTGGCCTCGCTTTCTCTCACTTTCGGTCGGTCGGTACGTGAGATGGCTTGAGAGACAGCTCGCTGTTCACGTTAATTGGTTGTTTGAAAATTTTGCACCATAGGAATATGCGTAGCTTTGTTACATTGTTCAATGGTGACACGTTCTATTGGCGCTAGAGCGGAGATTGTAACGCGAATTTTGTATAAATTTATTATATTGAGTATAGCGTTAATCTTCCCCATATCATTGTGCACAGGGATGCATGATATAGCCCGGGGTTGCGTGAATCGCCTAATAGATCTACGCTCCGACGTTACTATAATAGGAACAGGTAAAACAGAAATTATTCGTTCGATCGGCAACTTTCGAGTCGGTGTGACCTGCATTTACGTCCGTTCATTAATGTAGGACTAGGGTTTGAGGTAGAATCGCTTATTAATCGATTCTTCTTACTCTCTAAAAGTCGCTTGCATGTTTTGGGTAAATCGCAAGCTATCGTGTGATTCGTTGGGACTGTCACGAGCGCCTATCCTAGTGGAGTGGAGGAGGTTATTTATAGATTTTTCTGTCTCGTTCATTTCACTTTATTTCGTACGGCATTTTGGGTATAGGGACCCCCCATCGATGAAGTCTGACATGCATAGCTAGACATGGCTACCTCGGTATTTCAGTATTTCTGATCCGAGAAGATTTGCTTGTGAGAAAGCCTGCGAATATTTTTTTTACGTCACCGTTCATTAGTGCGTACATTCCGTCGTATATAATTAAATGAGGAAATTAATCTTCGTGTTTGTGATACATTTACTGTGAGAGCTCTCACTTTCATTCACATTCACGCTCACTGTCGCTCACACACACACACACCCACTCACTCATCTACGCAGAACAAAAGACACTGAAACCTTTTCATTAATAGGGTTTGTTGCTGTCGTAGTTGTAGGCGTAAAGATCTATGATGTATCTCTTTTGCCCGTACGAGTAACTCGTACATGTATAATTCTTATTTTACATACATTTCTTCTGTATGAGACGGCAATTGG
>NC_061826.1:22081571-22101571 GCF_019202785.1 Penaeus chinensis | reverse complement strand
ACACACACACACATATATATATATGTGTATATATATATATATATATATATATATATATATATTTACACACACACACATATGTCTGTGTGTGTATGTGTACACACACACACACACACACACACACACACATATATATATATATATATATATATATGTATTTCAAATATATCAAACTATTCAAACTATCCAAGTTCGCGGCAACAATTATACGGACGAGTGAGAGGTCACAGTCGTCCGGTGTTTCGTCAGCTTATGTCTGATATATATATATATATATATATATATATATATACTCTGTAATTTCTTTGATGTATGTATTTCGAAGAAGATATAATAAAAACCGGTCAAATACATCTCTTGTATTGCGAAGATATTAATTCTTGTTCATACCTTTTTTTACATTTGTCAACAGGAATACGGTTCATCCTTCTCACGGTATGAATGGCGAGTGGGTTGCCCCTCCCTGGGTTTTTTTTTCACAAGACGCAAGATCCAGAGTGTCATGAATCGACGTTGTTTCCTGATAGACTGCTTGGCTGAACAGGTGTTGCCACCTTCAGCTCCAAGCCAGTTTAAATCCAGCAAGCATCCCTGATAGTGCTCGGGCCTACCTTGTGAAAACCATTAGGACCCTACATCATCGACTCTACGGACGAACTCGTGGGCGAATGCCTTCCCCATGTGCTGGCCCTCCAACTAGAGTAGGAAAATCAAACTCAGCGAGTCAAACACAAAGCAAAATTACATCGTATATGCAGCAAGAGCAGATGGAAAAGCTGGGTAAAGTTATCTCTCTTGGAAAAAGAAGCCCTCACCCTTGGCCTCAAATTCAGCACCGGGCAGGAAAGCAAGGACCTAATCGATTACGTTATCACGAACCACCGCTGGACCGATCGTGACGTCGACAAGGGTTCGTCCAAGGGATTACTGCATGCTGTATGGCTGATGCATCATCGCGCCCCCCGGCGATCACCGCGCTGAAGGGCCGCGACGACGAGACCATCGTCATCAAGAGGCTGATAAAGGGGGGGGGGGGGGGGGGGATTGCTATTATGGACAGAATCGATTATATATTTAAAATGAACAATCTATTTTCTGATGCTTCTGTTTACAAGAAAGTAACGAAAGGTGAGGGGTTGATGGAAGCTGCCAGGTTCAAGAAGGCGAGGGATTTACTCCTACGTTCAGCTAAATGTAAATGCCTGCTTCACCTTCTGGAAGAGGCTCCTCGTAACCCGTATATAAGAGGTCTCAAGTATATATACATGTGCATGTATATATATGTATATATGCATGTGTATGTATATATATGTATATATACATGTGTAAATGTATATATGTATATATGTATATATACATGTGTATGCATATATATATATATATATATATATATATATATATATATATATGCATACGCATATGTGTGTGTATATATATGTATGGATATATATACATATGTATCTGTATATATACATATACATAGGAAATATATATATATATATACATATACATAAGATATATATGTATGTATATATACACTTAGATATATAGATAAAACAACGCCCCCTAACGGGACTCGAACTTGATAACTCCGGGTATGAACCGGAGGGCAAGTACTAAACCAATCATACCGCACGACCCACTAAAAGAAGTGTGCAACTAGGATGTAACTAGCTCAATATATATTACCTGTTTACACACACGCCTCCCGCCGGTACGCAGGGGAAATTGATTTAGGAATTTGAAACCGAAGTCAGATGTACTGAGGTATATATATGAAAGATGGAATAATGCAACACCGCATTCATATAGATATATAACAACCCTTCCTGACCAGGACTCGAACCTAGGTCACTCTAGGTATGAACCGGAGGACCATCACTAAACCAACCATGACATATGATCCACTAGAAGGAGCGTATGTAACTAGGAACTCAATAGCTCCATAGACATTACCTATCTGCTCATACATGAGTAGTGATAGCGAGGTTTTACATACACTCCCCGTGGGCACTCGGTGGAAATTGGTCTGTCTATATATATATCTACATATATAGATATAGACATACCATATATATGTGTGTAGACACACACACACACACACACACACACACACACACACACACACACACACACACACACACACACACACACACACACACACAGGAGAACAACGCGCCGCACCGATCTGTGACTCGAACTCTCGAACTCATATTGTCATGACAGTCTTTGTGTCCGATGTTCTAACCACTTGGCCACCGCGGCCTCTTGTATATATATACACACATATATATTTGTATGCACACACACACACACACACACACACACACACACACACACACACACACACACACACACACATTCATTTACTTCCTCTATGTCACGCATGCACATACAGGGAAACGCAGCAGAATGTCGAACCTTCCCTGTAAGCAGAAGCACTCACAGAACCTCGGACTATACGAGCACATGTATCCGCGATGCCCGTTAACAAAGACATTGAATATGGCTCAACTGAGCAAGTGTCATATCTATGTATATTAATGGGTTTTCCACGCCAGACGGGAAGGATTTGATTGGGGGGGGGGGGGGGGTTCACTAGTCTCTAAAACCATTTCACAGTTAAGTGCTTAATTAGAATACCCTGAAAGCTAATCGCGAAATATGATCTGTATTTTTAAAAGCACTGGATTACCACTAAAATTAAAATCTGTTATATTTAGAAATAACCAATATCAAAGAATGTGAAGGAATTTTGGGTATAGATATAAATGGCAGGGGAACGTCCCTGCATAAAACAGAAAGGAAAGGGGACAGAATGTATAGAGATATAATGATAAGCATGAAAATACATAGATATGTTGATAGATATATGAGTATACTGTAGATCAGTGCATAGCATACAAAGAAAAATAGTCATGTATGTAGGAAGATAGATGGATAAAGATGGATGGATAAAGCGATCGAAAGCAAGAGAGAAAATAGAAGAGAAGGGAGGACCAGTTTAGGGTTGGTTTAATGGTTTTAAGGTGATATCTGAACTAGTTACGGCACTGTATTAACTATGGTTATGGGGGCACTCGCAGCAACTTTGTGCCATGAAAGAGAGAAAGAAAGAAAGAAAAAGGTAAAATATATGTGTGGCAGCATGCTACAATATATTACATTAGTCTGAATATAATGAAAGCTAATATGACATCAGATATATATACTGTAATGTATACAAACATTATGTAGAAAATATAGGAGACTGGAGTATTGCATTCATTTTAAGTATTTTTTATACAGAATATTGCTGAGAGGTATTACATTTTAGGATATTCATTTTTAAGAGAGGCTTTATTTGTATAGTCATATCTTTAAAATTTCTTACAAATATATGATTTTATTCGATATACCGGCATTTCAGTACTTTAAGTAAATGTAAAGTATCGGGCTTGGTAATCTATTCTGTCTTGATTGCTTCAGAGTCTCTGCAGTCCTTCAAGACCAATTGTGATCAATTCACTGGTAGTCGTTTATCCTTACATCAAATGACGTAATCATTTACCATTTCACTTGCATACTTACATTTTCTAATTCTACATTAATGCCAGGATATAAATTGCTATCATGAAGATGTTACAATATATGAGGTCATTGATGTATAACAAGACAAATAAGGGCAAGTATTGAACTTTTACAAATTTGAAATAATCGAGACAGAAGTCTGTTCTCAATGAAGCATATATGAGGTTCACTAATATTAAGGCGATTTCCTGTGCAACTTTCTGTATAACCTTCCCCGGCATTTCATCTGTCTGGGCCACATGTAATATGTAAGGCCCGTGCAAAGCTAGCTTTCGCGAATCTCACTGAACTGGACAGAACCTTCAGATGTCGAATTTATTGACTTCACGAACTCTGTGATGGATGTGGATAAAGCCAAGTTGGGAAAATCATAAATGTATGCGATAGGGTCTCCTAGATGTTTTCTGCTAAATGACTATCCATATCATGTGAGTTTGTGACAGCATCATTTTGCATTTGTTTTATACTTGACGATTCTGTCTGTGACAGTAATATTAAGATCTTTGGCTTACCAAATTTTGTTCTGAATTATACTTGATATAATCTCACTTGCCTTTCTAATAGTAAGGGTGACCTGGATTATAGTATCCTAGAAGCAGTACCATATGTAACAAGGTAAACAGTTTTTCTTATTGATAAATTATTTTATTAGTGGGGTTTATGTGCGATTTATCAAGTGCTTCACTAAATCCGGTAAAAAAAAAAAAAAAAAAAAAAAAAAAAGTTTAATTAAGCTGTATAAGATCGACAGTTAAGCTCCCCCTAACGTGAGCTTGGGGTCCCAATGGCTTGAGGGTTATCCATACTGGAGTGGTCATAAGTGAGGGATGAGACAAAATGGCTCCCTGGTTCACCAAGGCTTATGAGAGGGAATTGTGCACCCACCCCTGGTTAATTCTATCTTAACCAGGTAGAACTCTCTCACATGTGTTTGTTGTGTGTGGTGTCCTGTATTGCTTGGAGACAAGAGTCCTGGAGATTGAGAGCATTTGCACACTGTGCCTTGCAGACAGCACCACACCTCTTTGAGCCTCTATTCTGGATAGATGGGTGGCTTGATCAAGGCTCGGTCAAGTCAATCGGCTGGTCTAATATGGCTAGTATCAAGCAGACAGGCTCTACCCAGTTGACATTGCATGGGTCCCGCAACTGCCATCAACACTGGGTAGTGACAGTGTAAGTTTCCTTACTATCCCTTTGAGGAAATGAAGAATTCTATTTTTTTTTTTCTACAAAGTTACAAAAAACTGTCTCTCTCCCTGGCGACCAATGGGGAACAATTCTAGACTGGAAGATCAGCTGGAAGGGTCCCACAAGGGAGCATGTAGATAACTTGCTATGGTGGAAGCTTACATGATATGTAAGAACACATAGAGAGAGCAGTAAATCAAGTTGTGCAGTGGGCAACATGCCATAACTTCCAAGTAAGACCATGGCTATGGCTTCCACAAAAGAGGAAAGTTCCATCCTTTCCATTGCCATTTCCATTTCCCGAGGTGAAGTACTTGGGTCTAATTTTTGTCGTTTATGTCGGTGCCTTACATCAAACAGTTAAAGGTGAAGGCTACAAAGGTGCTTAGTACTTTGCGTATTCTTTCTCACCTCTCTTGGGGTGCAGACTGCACGTTACTGTGGCTTTACCGAGTGCTTATTCGTAGCATAAGACTATGTATGTGAACTCACACAATAATGAAAGAAAAGAACGTTTTTATCATTTTATTTTTAAACTCTATATTTTGTTTTAATGTACTGCTGGCGAAAACAGGTGAACAAGATTTTTTGTTTTTTATTTATATTTGTATTTGATAATATATATATACACATATATAATATATATGTATATATATATGCATATATAATATATATGTATATATATGCATATATAATATATATGTATATATACATATATAATATATGTGTATATACACATATATGATATATGTGTATATATACATATATAATATATGTGTATGTATACATATATAATATATATGTATATATACATACACACACACACACACACACACACACACACACACACACACATACACACACACACACACACACACACACACACACACACACACACACACACACACACACACACACACACACACACACACACACACACACGCAGACATACACACACACACACATACACACATATATATATATATATATATATGCATATATCAATATATATGCATATATCAATATATATATACATACATATATATATATATATATATATATATATATATATACATACATATATATATATATATATATATATATATATATATATATATATATATATTAATATATATATATATATCAAGATATATATATTAATATATGTATATATATGTATATATATGTATATATACATATATATACACACACATATATATATATATCTATATCTATCTATCTATCTATCTATCTCTATATATATATTATTGTAGCAAAAAACATAAAATAAACATGCTCAAAACAAATGAATAATGAAGGGGAAAATCACTAAGATAAATGTAAAGAAGAGCTCTGATGGTGAGGATGAAGCAATAAGGTGATATGGGGGCTATAACTGGAGTGAAAATAATTGTGGAACCGATTCAAGTGTACAAGTTTTTCATCAATTGTGGAATTGAATGCTGTGGCAAGTAGGTCTGACTTTCCAAAGTGAGAGAAGACGAAAGCAGGGCATAGGATTGAATTATGTATATAAATAAATGGGTAAACGGCAGAGAAATGGTAAGATTAAAAGCTGATTACTCAGGTTTAAAATATATAGTTGATATAATAAATAGACAAAATTAAACAAAATAAATAGAATGCCATTTTTCTTTCTAGGAGTATCTTTCTTTCTCCCACTGTACTAGCCCAGAGGCTGAGGCTGAGCCAGATATGTGAAGCATACCCCGGGCGAGGTTCAGCTTTGCCTATGAAGTGATCCTGGCCTGTGCCGACTAACGCCGACTCATTTAGAGTGTTAGCTGGTCAGACTCGATTGAGCTTAGTCCTTACCTAGCGTAGGGCCCAGCCACGGCAGCAACCTCCAGGCGACAATTGCAACTCTCGGATGAGAGGCCGAGGTAAGGTTAAGGTTAAGCCAGATATGGGCTATGACTATGAAAGGAGCTCGGCCTACTCGATTAGAGTGTGTCACCTGGTGCTGATTCGACTGAGCTCAGTCCTTGCCCTCCGTGGTGCCCAGCCACAGCAATTGCAACTTCTTCCATCTAGATGGGGTGCGAACCACCAAGCCTTTGGATGAGAGGTTAAGATTGTACTATCCCGGGGGCTGAGCAATGATAACAACGCTGCGGAAATAATGTTTTTGAGAAACGTCAAAGTGGCCAGCCCTCTCTCCCCTGTGATTGGCTAATTCGCACTGCACACGTAGGAGCTGGCAGAGCTGATGGTTCCTCCATTTGTCATTGATGGAATTAATCCTATGTGACGTGGATTAGCCAGTCCTTTAGGTATTCTGAGCGTGTGTACATGGGTGGGGGTGTTATTTTTTCTGTGAGTGGTAGTGTTATGGGCCACCAGGTGTGGCTTGTGCATGTGTTTGAATGTCTGTCTATGATATTTTGGTAGTGATTGACTTCTTGTTTGCGTCGGGCATAGATGGTTTTAGCTCATCTGTATTTGCATATGGTTTGTGACTCAATGCTATATGTTTTGATTAGGTTTTCTGCTGGAATTAAGTCTAGAATTCTTGCGCTGTGTACCAGAATCGTGCTTTGTTCTGTACTGATTGAATTTTGAGTTTTTATGTGTTAGATATTGCAACCAGTGGGTGTGTATTCAAGAACTGGTCCAACAGTTGTTTTGTAGTCTGAGTTTTATTCGTGATATGTAGTATGAGTAGCGTCTGAGTTTGGTGAGTGTTGTGCATGCTTGTGTAATTCTTTGTGTATCATGTGAAGTGAAACCTGTGTTTGTGAAATGAAATCCATGAATGTTTCCTCTGTGTAGGGGATGTTGGAGTTGTTAGTTCTAATAGGTTGTGCATGAGTTTGAATCTGTTGATGTTTGTATAGCTCTTTATGTTGTTCGTTTCATAATGTGTTATGATTTCGAGGGGTGTGAGATTATCTGTGATATCGTGTGGATAGGAAAAGTAGTTGCTGTAAGGTGTATGTTGTGGCAGATTGGCTGTGTACACCTTCCATGTGATACTCCGCTTCTGAGATGGAGGAGGATCCCCATGTGGGTTCCCATGCATATTGTAGCAATCCTGTCATCCAGGAAGCTGCAGAGGAGGCCCGTGAGGTCTGTCGGGAACTGTAATTGTGTTAATTTTTATTTGAGACCGTCATGCCAGACCTTGTCAAAGGCCTTGCTGACATCTCTAGAATAGCGTTAATATAGTGCTTGGCAGCGAGACCGAGAGCGATCTCTTCGTAAGTGTGGGTGGAAGCCTGCCGTTTTGTTGCTTTCCAGGTATGTGAGGAGTCTTCATGTTATTAGCAGTTTCCTGGGAACTTCCAGCAACGAGATGTGGCGGTAATTCGCTACCTCATGTTGACTTCTCCAACTCTGAAATAAGAGTGATGGTGGTGTGTTTAATTTTGTTGGTGAAATATCCTGTAGCCTATGCTGCGTTAAAGATGTGGGGTAGCCTGCGGATTGTGGGTATCAATTGTTCCATGATTGTTTTGTTTATGTTGCTTGCTCCAGGTGTTGTGGTTTTTATGTTTTAGATGGTGTTAAATATTTCTTCTGGTGTGATTGGTGTAGAGAGGGGACTGTCCTCTGTGAGATTGTTTAATCTGATGATGTTTTCTGGAAGATCTGTCTTTTTGTGTTGATGTAGGTAGTGTGTGACCTCAGTGTCTGTGGTGTGGTCGAATCGGGCGTTCTATGCGGGTGAGATTTGGAAATTTTGTTGCCAGAATTCCCTGTGGAGAAGCTCCATAATATTTCGAGCCCAATTACTTCTCTGCCAGAATATGTATATTTCTTTGGATTTTTGGCGACTAGTCAAATACCACAGAATTTGAGGTCAACGACAGTACCATCTGTTTCATGGGTCACCAGAAGAAAAATTGGCCTGTCGTAACTATTTATTTCGACCTGAAATAATAGTTGACATAAGTATATGTATATTCAAAATTTTATAAAATAAACAAAAAACAATATACATACATGCCAAACCACTTAAAACTGAAATAACGTTTGAAATAATCACATGTACATGCAAATTTATGCAAACTTTGATAAAAACAAAATTCCATATATAATTTCTAGACATTAAATCTTGATCTTTCATTAAATGATTATACAGCATCATTCAATAGCAAATCCCATAGTAATCAGGATCAGTCATATGAGTTCCCAGGAAATAAGATATGTCAAAAACATTCATTCAAATTACAAAGTTAAATGAAACTTACAACATTGCCTCCTCTGGTGAGCGTTAAGTATTATCCTTCTTCTCAAATTCAAAATTGAAGATATCCATTAACAATATGCACTCTGCTGCTCAATTTACTTATCCACAATTCCAGCATCAAAGACGACAAGAAAATGGGGATAACATGTGTTATTTACAGTTCCAAAATATACCATTTGAGTCTATGTTGATATCTAAAGCTTCCCATGCGCTTCCAAAAAAATTCCCATCATGCTCAGAAAAAAAGCAATAGAACATTGACATGCGTAATAAAACAATAGAAAAGAACAAAATATTAGTTTGTACAAACTAATGATTCACCATCCATGAGGCGATCCAAACCACCATCTCTGTGATACCTCCTTGATTTTAAAGCAATAGGGATTGGTGGTGGTGAATCAGGGCCAGGTCATGTGATGTCTCACCTGTTGTTTCAGAGGGTATATCTGGGGATTTTGCAGGGAGGTCCACCTACTTTTTGGCTAGAGCCGATCTGGTATGGTGCCTGAAACCCTTCTCAGGGGCAGTAAGATTATGCAGATGGGTGTGCAGAAGTACTGCCATGATCTCTTTGGAGAGATCATTTGGAAGGCCCAGGTGAATAATTGGCTCTGCTTTGGTGACCTTTGTTTTTGCCTTGGTGGACTTGTTTAAGGAGAAGCTTCCAGGCATTTATGGTTGCCTGCACCCTCTTCTGTGCTGCCATTTGGGCCATGACATTAAGACGCTTGGGTACTTTATCTTTTTCTTTTCTTTGAGAGGTTTTGACGGCCTCTTTTCGCACAGGGCAGCTATTAGTAAATGTGAGGTGGTCACCACCATAGTTCATGCACTTTTTGGTGTTGCTTTTACAGTCTCGGTAGCTGTGACTGCCAGAGCCACATTCACAGCACCTGTCCTTCGTTATTTCTTTTCATTGGCCTTTAAAATGGCCATAGCCGCAGAAGTTCATACACTGCCTAAGAGGCATGAACTCAATCTGCCATGGGGCTACAAAAAGGCTGAAAAGGTAAATACCATTTTCCTTGATATTGTTGGCAGACTGGGGGTCTGAGAATCTTACCTTCATGAAGTAAATTGTCTTCATGACATACACGTGTTCAACCGAGGGACAGCTACCATGATCTTATCGGCAATGGTTGACTCGGACTTACTGACCACTTGTCTGTCAAGCTTATCAAATAACAGGGTGAGCTTGCCCTTCATATCTAAAAGGAACATGTGAGTGAACCCCAAATTTATTAGTATGGCTAGGTATCCAAAGTACCCTGATTCTGGACCAAAGAGTGCCTTGGCTAGGGCGTCCCGCCTGCTGGAGCTGGGGCCACCACGGGCAGTGATCTTAATCTTGACCATCTTAAAGTGGTATAGATAAGACAGTATATGAGGTGGTATGTGGGATGATACAGGTGTGAGACGGAAAAGAGGTGGAGGTGTTTTGGAGAAAGAGTGAGGGGAAAATGTAAGGAAATTCATTCCTATACTCAACCTCCCCTAGTGACATCCTGGTTGCATTCTCCAACCCACTAGAGGACCGGAATTTTTGTGTTGGGCTATTCCCTTGCTGACAATCCTTGCTAAAAAAAAAAAAAAAAAAAAAAAAAAAAAAAAAAAAAAAAAAAAAAGGGCACCATTAAATGAAAACAAAAACCCAGGGGGTTTATGTAGGTCCAGATGGCCACAAGTACGTGGAGGAGTTTAAGAAGAGAAAAAACAACAAAAGGTCACCTGCGACTGCTGGGCCTCACTATACAGGTTTCCCTGTAATAGAGAGAGCTGCGGGTCTGAGGACAGGTAGTATTCCCGTGTCACTGTCAATATGGCAAGAAAAATAACCGCTGAGGGTAGCAGCAAGGCAAATCTTCTCTGAATACAGAGTAAATATACTGTACATTTAGGCTACAAAAGAGAAATAATAGCAATGAGATCGCGGCGCGATTGAGGTACTGGCAGACCAGGGTTGCTCAATGACGTTTTTATATTTTCACTTGTTATTATTGTCACTCTTAGCATCGTGTAGGTTATCTAGGGGAGAGTTGGTGGTCCGGATACCTAAGCACAAGTAATTGGGAGCTGTGTTAGCGAACTGGGAACGAGAGAAGCCTGTGGTCCAAAACAGAGAGCCGCGAGTTGTCCGTGTCAATCAGTCAGGTCTCTACAGTGTGTCGCTAGAAGTGCCTGCTGGTGAGAGAGCGAGAACGAGGCTGTTGGACCTGATGTGGCTGGGAGATGAGCCATGCAGGTTCCGGGTTATGGTTGACTGCTATACCACTTCTACCCTTTTGACATGCAGACATGCGCTTATCACCTGGCCTTTCTACTATTTCCTCGTATTCGTGTACATTTCTTAAGTTTCTTGATTCTTGGGGTTCGTATCGGTAAGTAGC
Source organism: Penaeus chinensis (assembly GCF_019202785.1). Lineage (NCBI taxonomy): Eukaryota > Metazoa > Arthropoda > Malacostraca > Decapoda > Penaeidae > Penaeus > Penaeus chinensis. The sequence goes on along the minus strand of NC_061826.1, from coordinate 22,090,210 downwards.
CTACAGGGAATACATGCAGCTGATGAAATATTTTCAGTGATTAGAGCAATATGCCTTAATTAAGAAAGAAAATGCATTAATTTACCGTTTTGGTTTATATTACTATAATTTCAGAAATATCTGTGCGTTTGTTAGAAGTGTGTATGTGCGTGCGTAGGTGCGTGCGTGCGTGCATGCGTGCATGCATGCGTGCGTGCGTGCATGCGTGCGTGTCCCGCCTCCCCATCCCTCTCATTTTCCCTCGTGTAATAATTGGTAGACACTGAAACTACAATTATTGTTTGAAGTTTAGTATTATATTTTAACAAGGCAGTTTATGATTTCCAATGAGAACATACGCCAGGCAGGACAATGGAAGGCCTCCCAATGATTGTCCGCGAAGGAGAAAGGAAAATGAAAGGGAAAAAAATTACCTTTTATCAAAGGGAGAAATGCTAGTAGAAGAAGAAAAGGAAGCTGGATGATATCTAATAATTGGCAGACAAAGTAGAAAGTGTAATCTTGAGCAAAAAACAGAGGTCTGAAACAAAAGACAGACTATCAAATACGAAAATAACGACATAAAACCAAAAAGCCGTAGCAAGAGGAAGGGAAAGGAGATCATAAGTAGAAAATGACTTGGAGAAGGAGACTCTTTCTCCCGGACGTCTCAAGAAGGAAGCAATCTTGCTGGAAGCGCTGCAGGCGCTACATTGTTTCGACATTTTCTCGATCTTTAAATAATCACGTCTCTGCTTTTCGCTCTGCTTTACTCCTACTTGCTTGACTTTTTCACTTATCAGAATGCCTGAACAGCACGGCTTTCCTGCATGACTTCACGAGTATGATGACCCCAGTGTGTTTGCGTGGTTAGCCTGCACGTCGGCATGTTGACCACCTTCATTCACCATCATATTTACAGTTTTGCCTTGAGGAAAATGATCGTAGTGATTCTTCATGTAATCATTTTTCTTTCCCCGAAACAAGCAGAAATTTAATATGTGAAGATACAGGTATGAATAAATCCATAGGATCAAACCGGTAAACAGCTACTGTGAGGCTGTGTACGCGCGAGAGAGCGATCAAAAAAAAAAAAAAAAAAAAAAAAAAAATAACAATAAAAAAAAAAAAAAAAATGAAACACGTAACTTTCCCTCCTCTTCCTCCTCTTCTTCTTCTTCCTCTTTTTTTCCTCTTGTTGCTGCTATCTACCCGACGAGAATACCTACAAAGGGATCTTAGAAGCTATTCACTTTTTCCAATTGCGGAAGGCGGTGAATGGCCCGAGCAAGCTTATTGGATGATTCCTCGGCATCGGCTCTGATTGTGGTCTGGCGATATTGCCTGAGACGTTCGATTGGACGCCGACTCGTCTTGTGTGGCTCATGGTCGTTTTGGTGGTTCGTGGGGGGGGGGGGGGGGATCTCTGATATGGTTTCTCCTCCTTCCTCTTTAGCCTGACGTCTTTTTATGAGGTGGAGATCTTAGCGGAGGGGGATGAGTAGAAGGAAGAGGTACGGAATCGTTCTAAACCTGATATTTATTTATGACTGTCAATCTTTCCCTGTCCTCCAATGGTAGCTCGGTTGGTGCTACTTTAAAGTCAAACATAGAATACTATATATATACATATCTCTATCTCGATCTCTATCTATCTGTCTCTCTCTATATATATTATATTTATAAATATACATATATATTATATATATATATTGATTTATAATGCCTTTGTAAAGGGTTTTTGTAGCTCCACCATCTGGTAGCAGCTATTCGATCTAACGAAGTGACAGTTTCTAAGCACAACACTAATTCAGTAAAAAAAATTATGCTACATTATTTTTTTTTCATTATAGATTTTTAAACGCAATTCACCGAAGCCGTCTCAATAAAAAAAAAAATATATATATATATAGACATACATATATATATATATGTATATATATATTTGATATGTATATATATTTTGTATTGCTGTTGTGAACTGATTTTAAGTAAAATGGTAAAAAAAACTAAGTCAGTAAACAAAAAACATGCTACATTATATTTTTCATAATAGCACTTTAACTAAACGAAGTTCATTAAAGCTGCAGAAAAATAAAAATAAAATAAATATATATACGTGTGTATATATATATATATAATATATGCACATATATATATATATATATATACATATATACATATATATGCATATATATATATACATATATACATATATATATATATATATATATATATATATATATATATATATACGTACATACACGCAGACAAACACACACACACACACACACACACACACAGTGATAAAGAATATATATATTCATTGAAGAACTATTGCGGTTTTCCGTTCAGATAATGTTTTATAATGAATAATATAATGTAGCATTATTCTTTTTATTTAAGTAGTGCTTGGTGGTGAAAAAAAAACAGTATTTACAGCGATTTTGCCTCTTTTTTTTTTTTTTTTTTTTTTTAGCTGCCATACGTATATGTTTAAAGAATGGAGCGTTTTAATGTTTCAAGAAATATGCAGTTACAGTATAACTGAAAATTGTTGTGTTGAAAGAAGGGGAAAATGCCACACCTCTGTAGGTGAAGCCATAACGATAAACAAATAATTCCAGGAAATCCATTTGAAAAATATCACACTTCAAAGTCAACGATAAACAATAATAGATGTTTTGTCATCACTTATTTCAAGGAAACGAAAGATCAATGGCATACGTAGGTTCCAAAAATAGATACTAACAACCTATGGTTTTCGGCTCATTCATAAAAATACTATTTACGCAGATGTACAAAAAATGAGACCCATCAAGTGTACTGTGCATATATATATATATATATATATATATATATATATATATATATATATATATCACACATGCATACACATCTTGTACACGTACTTATGACTGTACACATATATATAGCCATATATATGCTTACGCACAGGGGTATGCACATATATATACATATTAGTTTTCACCCACATATATATGTATACACCTGTACATGCACACACACACACACACACACACACACACACACACACACACACACACACACACACACACATATATATACACACATATACATATATACATACACATACATATACATACACACATACACATGTGGTACATACATATATACACATACATATACATGTACTACATACATATATACACACAGACCCATATATATATATATATATATATATATATATATATATATAAACATAAACATAAACATATACACATATACGCATATATACACACCTACAATTATACATGCACATACACACATACATATACACACGCACACATATGAATACACACACATACGCACAAATATACATATCTACGTATATATACGTATACCCTCATGTACAGGCACGGGAACATACACATCTTGTACTCTTATACATAAATATACACATACATATAACATGCACAAACATAACCGTGTACACATGCCCGCAGACGTGCATACATGCCTGTATATAAGTTTGGATGCTCATGTGTATTGCTTTTCTTGCATGCATGCACACACACACACACACACACACACACACACACACACACACACACACACACACACACACACACACACACACACACACACACACACACACACACACACATGGACATGTACACACAAACACACATATACTTGCGCACTTCCGTGCATACGCGCTCGTACTCGTACACAAACATTATAGTGAGCCCATGCATTATAATGTGCATAAATTGTAGACTTGCAGCAGAGGGGTTGAGGGAAGGAGGCGAGTGATGTGGGAGAAGAGGATTTAGGACGATGTTGGAATGGGTAAGGATAGGGTTTGGGGCTAGAGGAAGTTAGGAAGTGATTTTGTGTCTGGTAGTTTTTCTGAGAGGGGCCGCATTCCTTAACGGTTACTGGGCCTACTGGCGTGCGCCCTCGGGTCAACTTCTGGTATTCGACTGAAGTGCCATCACTTGAATTACATTTGGTTAATGCATAGTTTATCTGGCGGATCTTCTGTCGAGTGGCCGATTATACTTGTTGCTTTATAGTTACCATGTTTAAATCTACCTGATTTAGTGATGTACTGTATTTGGATACTGGCAGTTTGGCTGTTCCTTATCGAATCTACTTGAGGGAAGACTATAATACCTGTGCGATTTGGCACTGTTACTCGGCGTCCTGTGGGTCTGGGGACAGGTGATACTTGATGATTTCAAGTATCGCTGTTTCTATCTACTGTGGCAATCTCGATGAGCATTGGTACCTTATGAACTTATTCAGCACGATAATGGAACCTAGTATACCTAATTGGCACTTTCTAACACTCCTTTAGTTTAAAAGCTCCATGTATGCATGGTCCAATATTGATTTTTATAGATCTGTGAGGCGTTTGGATGAATTTTTATTTGTATTTCGATTTGAATATAAGCTCTTTATATTCAGGAATCTTTCTCTCATATATAGATTTTAGTTTAGTCCTTTACTTATCACCCTGGCTAACTGCACAGGCGTGGGCAAACTGTAGTACATTTAATGCATGGTCATAACATTACATAGTAGTATTACATTTGAATTTTAGCCTATAACATTGTTATGAGTACTTTATCAGGTTAAGGAAAGGAACAATTGCACAGTCCTTTATCTACTCATCTGCCACGCCGGCAAATAGCTTGGGCGTGGAAAAGCATTAATACATTTGATATGCGGTTATGTGATACTACATTCCAAATTTAGGGTCCAACATAAGTATATCTTCTAAGACATGAGATGATATGAAGTAGTTACATAATTCCCGGTACCTCACGCTAGGTGGTCTGAAAGGCTGTAACACATGACACGCTGAGATATAATGTACAAGTGTTCGCTTATATTCTTCATTACACAGTTTACACTTAGATTCTTCGACATTACAAACTGTACTGACCTGCCAATACAATCTATATCCAAGCCTGATTCTTGCAGTCACAACATCACACTGTCTTGTTCTTGTTTTATATAAACCATAGATGAATGAATCTTGCCTAAACCGGTCATAGTGTTTTATGCTACAGCTTTCAGGGCGTTGAGAATTAATCAACTCAGTCAAGTCCTCTCTGAAGGAAACTTTAATGATGTATAAAATCCTAGAAAGAAGTATCCCAAGATCTATATCCACACTTTGTTTGTCATATACTGACTTTGCTAGGCGATCAGCATGATCATGCCTAAGGATTCCAACATGCGATGGAATCCACACAAAACGTATATTATGGCCTCGTTCTTTTGAACGATACACGTTTATCCAGATGTCATTTGCAATATTTCCTGCACCTTTGTCTAGAGTGTTCAGAGCCTGGAGAGGACCCCTGAACCTTGATTCAATAGATATTCGGTGGCCATGAGTATTCCTGCCAACTCAGTTTGCGTAGTGCTAGCCCAGTCATGAACCCTCCTACAATCCTGGTGCTGCAAAATATTGTTTTTGTATACAACAAAAGCGCATCCTGCTCTGCTCCCAGACTGCAAGGATCCGTCAGTGTGGCATTCATATGCATTGGACAGTTTCTAGATGCTCATTATAGAACTATGACATATCCCTTCCCACTCGTAATTTTTAGCACTTACTATCACTGACCCTAACCACGACACCTCTCTTACTCATATAAATGTGTATATATGTAACAGTCATTTCGTGTAATGGCTGACAATTCCAGACATTTCATGAAACAGCTTAAATATTTAGTCATAGCATGGAATAGATGAGAATCAAGCATAGTTATTTCATGAACTGGCTAAGATAAGGATGTGATAATGAAAATAAGAAAACTGCATCATAGGAAAAGAAAAAGAAAAAGAAACCCACAGCCTAATTGAAAAACTTTTCACGTGAAAAACATACACAGGTACAGTCAAGTACATACAGATCACAAGCAACAAATTTTAGACAACAGTTTGACAGTTACTTATTTTGACCTGTGGTACTATGACAACAGCTATTACACTTGAGATTAGCCTTGTAACATTTACATCTGCTAGTACAACACTTCTTACTTGCAGCACAATAACATTTGACAAATCCTTGTCCACCAGTAGTTGATATCTTCAAAGTATGTCGTACAGAAAATAGGTCTCCTTGGTTTATATCAGAGTAAGAAGTCTCTGATGACAAATATCAAACTGATGGCAGGGGCACTTGGTCTTCAGAATCACATTCTTCACAGCTATTGTGTAAAAATCATTGTCACTGCAGGCCAATGATAACATCGAGGATGTTACATGGATCTCCCCTTCCCCTTTCCACCATGGGGATGGGCAACAGCAACATTGTCCCCTTCTTCTCCTGCCTTGAAGTCTATCCAGCTGCACTACACCATGCGTTCAGCCTGGGAGAGTTGTGCCTCCCTGGCCCTCTTCCTCTGTTGTGTTATCTCACTCTGGCATTTTGTAAGAGGTGAAGGTTGGGGGTCTTAAGCAGGTGTTGGCTGAGAGGTGGGAGCTGATACTGCAGATGCTGGTAGGGGCTGGGGTCTTGAGCAGGTGAAGGGTGAGAGGTGGAAGCTGGTGCTGCAGATGCTGGTGGGTTCGGGCAATCTTGAGGTGTAGGCTGAGAGGTGGGAGCTAGTGCTGTAGATGCTGGTGGAGGCTGGGGATCTTGAGCAAGAACTTCATCTTCTGAAGGGCTAGCAAAGAGAGCGAGCAAGTCATCTTCTGGCTGTAATCTTTCAAAAACCTCTAGGGGAAGACTCAGTGATGGCAGACCCACTCTAGGATTAGTGCCAAACAATGCTTTAAATGGAGTGCACTTGATACTGGAATGATGAGCAGAGTTCTTATGGTGTTGAGCCAAACGAAGGCCAAAGATTAATCCTGTGTCTTGTTGTCTGCCGGCCATGCATGCAACATGTCCTTGATGTCACCATTGGCTTGGTCTACTGAACCTTGGCTTTGTGGTTTACCATGGACCATGATGAGTTGTGGCTAAAATTGTTTCAACTCTGAGACGACTTTAGCCGTGGATTCAGAACCATTGTCACTTTGCTGTATCGCAGGAGCTCTAAACAGAAGGAATATGTCACGCAGTTGAAAGAGAACTCCACCAGCTCTCTTTCATGTAAGTGGTCGAAGTATAGAAAAACTTAGTGAGGTAGCACTGTAGACCACGGTTCACTTGAACTGAGCCTAAGGCAATGACTACAAATCCACAAGGACAGCTTGGCCACGGGAGTTAAATTCACTACTCAAGTGGGGCTTCACAACAACCCCAGCAGTCTTATTTAGCTTCCTCTTTTCTTGGCATGTGATGCAATGGGAGTTGAGTAATTCCAGAGCTTCGTTTGTGGTGTTAGCATACTTTGCCCCAAGATTGCACTTCATTCTGTCACGTCCATCATGCTGTGTTGCAATGTGTGCCCTCTTGCTGATGTCATAGGTATCCTCAATGGTCACATAGAAGACTGGTGATTCATCTACACTTTTACGTTTCTTGATCAGCTTTTCAATGTCTCCACACTAAAGAACTTCATACCTACAAAGAATAATGTTCTGAATAATGCATATAAATGCAGTAGTGAAAAAGTTAATCAGTACCAAATTCTCACAGAACATAGACTTTGATAACTGAATATCAATTTAGTCCCAAAAGCTGAAGAATAAATCCATTTTTGCTGAACCAATTGCATGAACTGATCATGTAGATCCATAAGATAAGAATATAAGGGAGTTTTGCCAAAAAAAAAAAAAAAAAAAAAAAAAAAAAAAAAAAAAAAAAAAAAAAAAAAAAAAAAAAAATCACCGTTTCTTCTTTTAAGGTATTTAAGGTGTATAATATACAAGGTTTTACTTCTGTTCAATTATGAGGAAAAATTACATGGAAAAATTAAATCACTCATAAAATATCCTACAAATATCAATATTGAGATTATCTTTCCCTTGTGTTCCAGTGCCAACCCGTGAATTTTAAATAAGAAACTTATTTCTGGAGAATGTAGTATCCATGTCGAGACTTAGAAGATGGGTTCTGTGTCGCAGTCTTTAGTTCTTCAATGGTGTCATAATAGAAATTCTTTGTTATCAAGTACTTCGGACACAGCTGATACTTTTGATATAACTCTTCTCTAAAATCTGCCTCAAAATGGTCTTGTGTCGTTGTCAATACAACCATTTTCACATACAATTCCAATTTTCTTTTATTATTGTTTTCTCAATTTATACTGTCCCATTTTCCCCTTTCTCTCTCTTTTTTTTTTCTATCAATGTTTACACTACACTTATATTATCCTTCTATGTCTGTCTTTCTCTTCGTCTTGTTGCGTAATGCAAGATCTCGAGTTAGGTCTGAAGAGGAAAGGGAGAGGAATGGGTTATAAATGAGAGAGAGGAGAGGCAACACAGGGCAGGTGAGGACAGACGAACAGAAGCGTGGAAGGTGTCAGGCCAGGTCGGAGGATCAGGCGGTGTGTATGTATGTATGTATGTGTATATATATATATACACACACACACACACACACACACACACACACACACACACACACACACACACACACACACACACACATACACACACACATATATGTATATGTCATCATCATTGAAGAGCTTCCACCTATGAGGGTCCCTCATGGCGAGCCGCCAGGCCGGGGCCCTGCCTATCTCTAGCTCTTCATGACA
>NC_061826.1:22074071-22076571 GCF_019202785.1 Penaeus chinensis | reverse complement strand
CAGCTCTATTTAACACATTAATGTCCTGCATCCTCAACACAAACCTCCCAGTGGGGTGCAAGATCCTCTCCTTTGCAGACGATCTTGCTATCAACTCCACTGGTCCATACTGCCTAAATAAAGCTCAGCGTTGTCTGGACCTTGTGTCTTAAGAGTGTTGTAGGACAGGTCAAAGGGAAAGGAATAAACTTACCAAAAATACAGCCAAATTTAGCTAACCTGAACACAAGAGCGACAGAATTTAATCTTAACATCCAAAACAGATATTCACTTCTCTGCAATTCACCAAATCAACAAACAGTTCAATGACATAATAAAGGAAGCTGCACTTGAAGTAGGCAGTTTGAACGTTAAGGGGACCGTCGCTGGGTTAGTGGGGTTGGGTCGGGGGGGTCGAAAATACTACTGTAGAATTACCCACGTGAATATGAACTCCCGCGAAGAAAAATTAGGTGGTCAAACGAGGGCCTAACCCTGGACAACTATTTCGCTGATCAGCGAATTTTACAGTGGGTTGGTAGCCCATGATACTCTTCGAATGGATATTTCAACTGAGTTGAGGATTTTTCCTCATCTCAGTTGAAAGGGGACCAGGAACCATGAGTAGTAAGTATTAGCTTTCTTCTTACTCTCCCTTCCTCCCGTTGTACACCCTGTTTGCTTATGGTTGATTACGTAAGAGCATAATTATATTTACCCCACACCCCCTTATCTTCCCTATCTCCCATTTTCGATGGGGGGGGGGGGGGTAAAAAACAAAATGGGACAACCGAGGTGGAGGGTAAAATGAGGAATAGAGGACTCCTGTCGGCAGAAAAACGAGTTTAGAAGTGCGTGGACGTGATATTACAACGTTATTTTATGGTCACGTGAACCGCATAGTTAAGGCGCAGGATGACTTCAGTGCTATATTTTATTGTATTTTGTGATGCTGTGCAATAACTATTGATCCGATCTGAAGGAAATTAAGAACAAGAGATAGAGCAATGGTTGAGCTTTATCTTATGTAAAAAGTAGCCAGTAAGCAAGCGAAAAAAAAATATGGAAAATTAATAGAAAATTATCAAAATAGTTTGAAGGTCGATTACTCATATTTCAGACTTCTCACGGCCTACAGTTTTTGTCCGATCTCAAAATTCACTATAAAGATACGTAATAAAGTACTCTTTCATCCTACCAAATTTCAAAATCTTTAAGACCATTTTCTATTTTTCAATAAAAAGGTGAAAATCGGCATTTTTTCCGGGACGGTAGAGCTTCAGAGAGCTCTCGGTAGAAACCAAAGAGCTTATGCAAAGTATTGTCAAACAGGGACAAAATAAAAATAGCTGAACTAACAAAGACTATAAATAAGAAGAGAGATGTACGGAAATACAATGCTCAATAAATGAAACAGTGATCTCTGGGACCAGAAGAAACCAGCTAAAAGGAGACTTGGAATAGGGAGAAATCAAATGTATACAATAAAGAAACCAGGCGGAGAAGTGACATATATTAGGAATTAAATAATAATAGTGGAAGACTTTTACAGGGATCTATACAAGTCAAATGAGCAGCCACGGATAGAAGCGAACGCGGTAACTAGAGACGTACCTAACATCACAACAGAAGAAATAGAAAGAGTGCTTAAAAGCTTGAAGAGAGGTAAAACACCAGGTGAAGATGGAATTAGTACAGACCTTATAATATCAGAAGAAATTTCAACAGTAAAACTAGCCAATCTTTTTAACAAATGTCTTTTTAATGTCTGGAAAAATGCAACAATTATTTTAATACATAGATAAGAGGATAGAAAGGATCTAAAAAACTACCGACCCATAAGCCTCCTCTCAGTTATTTACAAACTGTTCACAAAAGTCATCACAACTCCCATCTTTGACAGTCTGGATTCTAACCAGCCTAGAGAACTGGCAGGCTTCCGCAGTGGATTCTCATCAGCAGACCACATCTACTCACTCAACTAAATATGAGAAAAAATAAACGAATACAGGAAACCCCTGTGTATGGCATTCATCGACTACGACTATGACTCAAATACCAGCAGTACTATTTGCAGACAGGGAGTAGAGGAGGTATATTGTAAAATATTGGAAGATATGTATGAAGATGGGACAACCATCAAGCTCCACACGGAAACCTATAAAATACCAATTAAAAAGGTGTTGATAATATCTCGCCAAAACTCAAGCTTGCCTTGAGGAAATATTCAAGAAGCTAGAATGGAACGGAGAGGGTATCAAAATAAGAGAAGAATCCCTAAACATTCTAAGATTTGCAGATGATATTGTTCTCCTCTGTGAAGTTGGAAATGAAATGCAACAATTAATAAACGATCTGAATAGAGAACGTCTGAAAGTCGGACTTAAGATGAACAAGAGAAGACTAAGATCATGCTCAACGGTAGAGTTCAATTCAAACAGATACATGCACAAGGTGAAGTGCTAGAGGTAGTGGACAAATATATATACATATGGCAATTTGTACAGACAAACACATCTAG
>NC_061826.1:22061571-22064071 GCF_019202785.1 Penaeus chinensis | reverse complement strand
AGTGCCATAATGGTCACTTGTGACAGTCTCATCGACACACCAGCTTATTCTCTCCACCAGCGACGCAGTGGCGAAGGTGAGGTCTAGGACCCCTAATCTGACATGCGTTGGCTCTAGGGTATTGAGAAGAGCGATCTCTGGGAATGTCTCAAGCACGTTGGCTATGTGATAGCCAGCCGCATCCGGTGCCCTCCATGGAGCCAGGATGAGTTGGTGTGCATTGAAGTCTCCCCCTATGATCACTCGGTCGTGTTCAGCAGAAGCACAGACCTGGCTGATATCTAAGTTTCTACAGCCTGCCCAGCTGTACACGTTGTACAGTTTGAGGGGTCCCCCGGCCAGATGAATCTCGACCGTAAGAGATTCAACATCGTCTCCACAATGCGGTGCATCAGCTATTGCATAGCAGGGGATTGTTGCTCTGACCAGGGTGAACAAGCCTCTTTTGCCAGCTGTGTGTGGCAGCATGAAGACATGATATCCAGAGAATCGAACAGTTTCCACTGATAATGTCTCCTGGAGCACAATGTCAATGCTCCTTGACTGTAGTATGCTTAGGTTGTGTGCCATGATGTTACTTGATGATAGTTACATCAGAGACATTGTCATATTCGGATTGAGAGGTGTCGGAGTCTGACAACTCCATTGCGAAGTCCTCGCTGGTTTAGGGGTCTTCATCTGTTGTCAGTTTTTCTTTTCTTTATCAATGACAGGCTCATAATAGAGAACTCTATCAAGGTTTGTATCCACGGCAGGGCTTCGATAAAGTTAGGGTGGAGGGAGTCCATGCCCTTAGCAAGAAGCTATTCTTTGAGCTGATAGCCTATCAACACCCTGGCTGTCTCAGACAGCCAGGAGTTGTTTGCAAAGAGCTCGTTGTCTTGTTCGAGGCGTCTGACTAATTTTTGTCTTAGGCTTGTGTTCCTGGGAGCCTGGATGACCTTTGACAGGAATTGTGCAGCCATTAGATCGATTCGTGAATCCAGGGGGAGAAGGTTTGCTTCCATGGGGAGATTGAGAACCTTCTTCCACCTTTGGGCACCCAGAATGATCCTGGCAGTTTCGTTTTGAACGGTCTTCAATTTATCTTTGTTTTTTTTCTTTATTGCAACCAGAGCGACTGAGGCATAGTCTTGTTTGGTTCAGCCAACCAGGTACTGGACCTCCTTCTTGGGCTGCATCGAATATTTCACGCTTGAAGGTGTCCGTCAGGCCCCCGAGTGCTGTGAAATGATCAGAGATAACCTCAGCAAACCCCCAGGCACACACCCCTCCCTCAATCAGTCCACACGAAACACCCTAAGGTGTTCATTTGGAGCGACGGGGGGGGGGGGGGGGGGTCTAAATTGTAGCCACAACTAATCTATGATCAGTTCCACAGAGCTCGGCGCTCCGGTACACCCTGCAGTTCAGGAGGATCCTCCATCGAGTGCTAACGAGGATGTGATCGATCTCCTTGGCCACATAACCCATATCACTGTACCAAGTCCAAAGATGCGGGTCAGATCGCTGATACCAGGAGCCAGAAATCCTCAATTTCTGGGACCTAGCAAAGCCCTGGATATGGAGGCTATTCTCACTGCCAGCATCAGCTCCTGAACACACACACACATACACATCTGTATATGTATAGACACACACACACACACACACATATCTTTGTGTATGTGTGCCTATATACATACATACATACATATATATATATTTATATATATATATATAAGTTAAGAGACGTGATTTCATTTGCAAAAGATGCAAAATTGTCTATAGTATGCTGAATGGTATTTAAAGGAGATGTGATGGGTACAAGAAATTTTGCAGTGTTATAGTTAAAAGTGCCAATAGAGGAGATAATATGTCTTAGTGGAATATTTGGTTTGTGCACTTTGGGAAGACCGTAAAGTGAACCAGGTATGGAACCAGAAATTGACAGAAAGTTATAGATGTTTTCGTTAATAGACGATTTGATGGTACAAAGTAGCCTTTTTAGTTTGAATTCCAAACACCCGAATATTATATTCACCCACGAAACACAACATAACAACCAACTACCTTTTTTGGATACCGTTGTTACCAATAGTAGGCATGAATGCATAGAGTAAACAAAGACGGTGATTCAGGTGACATGTTAAAGTTTGCCCATGGTGTTTTCCTGATCCCTTGGGTCATAAATAAGTGATCTGGAAGGGGGTCAGAAAAAAATGTCCCTTAGGGTCCCAAGGGGGGGGGGGCAGGGGTTTCGGGGTATACGAAAATACTCGTGAAGGAGATTTAGACTTGTTTTTCTCTCATGAGGTCCATGCTTTTTCACCATCTATGGCTGAGAGTGAAGAAGTTATCTCCTTCACGAGTATTTGTTGCAATGTACATTTGGCTGAAAAGTGAGCTTGAGTGTTTTAGTATCTGCACTTTCTTTGGAAAAAATATATCAAACTAAATCAGATCATACGACAACTATCATAGTTCGAAACAGATCCTAAAATAGCCTTCCATCACACAA
>NC_061826.1:22041571-22044071 GCF_019202785.1 Penaeus chinensis | reverse complement strand
CCACTACTACTGCTATTGTTCGTGCTACCACTACTACTGCTGTTGTTCGTGCTACCACTACTACTGCTATTACTCGTGCTACCACTACTACTGCTATTGCTCGTGCTACCACTACTACTGCTGTTGCTCGTGCTACCACTACTATTGCTATCGCTCGTGCTACCACTACTACTACTATTGCTACTATTTCCAGAGTAGAAGGACACTAGAGAAGGATAAAAGCAGCAAGCAGTGTTTGAATCTTTCAAATGAATATTATTGTCTCATTTCAAGAGGAGTGAACGGGACCCCTAATTGTCACTCTCACCTGGTCCCGAAGCCTCTCCTGCCTCACGGGAGATTTCAATTCGGGCTCCTCTGTAAGGATGGTACCTGGCCTTGAGCTAGGAGTATACCTTACAATATATATATATATATATATATATATATATATATATATATATGGATATAGACACATAGATAGCTCGTTAAACATACACAATGTATTAATACACACACACACACACACACACACACACACACACACATATATATATATATATATATATAATGCATATGCATACATACACTCATATACATACATACATATACACATACACACACACATGCACACACATATGTGTGCATGTACGTATATATGTATGTATATATATGTATATATATGTACACACACACACACACACACACATATATATATATATATATATATATATATATGTGTGTGTGTGTGTGTGTGTGTGTGTGTGTGCGTGCGTGTGTGTATCAGTATATATAAGTATATAAATATATACACACATATATATACATACGCACATATATATTTAAACGAGCACATTTATAAATATGTGTATATAAACGTATATCTATATATACATGCATACATGTATATATATAGATATACATATGTGTATACATATATGTATATATAAATATATATATGCATATATACACACATATACATATATATGTATATATACATATATATAAACAGATATATATTTAGATAGATATACTTGTGTATATATATAAATATACATAAATACATATATAAATATGCACACACACACTTACATGTATATACATATATATGTATATATATGCATATGTACATATATAGACAGATAGATGCACATGTATACATTTGTACATATATATACATATATAGACAGATAGATATTTAGATAGATGTACATATGTGTATATATATGCATTTATATACACATATATATGTATATAAGTCTCTACATATTTATACATATATGTATATGTATATTTCCAACTTTTCTAACTTTTTCTGTCTTGCGTATTTTGTTTCCAATCTTGGCCTTTCGTTATTTCGTCACGCCATCTTGTCATTAGTCTGGACCTTGGCCTCTTTATGTTATCTATAGCCCAGTCTGTTACTTTCTTTGTCTATCGACCATTCTGTTTCTGATATGTACCTGAAAATTGCCATTTCTTCTTTTTGATGATCCCAAGTATATCTTCCATTATTGTCTCTTCCTTGATCCACGTCGCCCTCATCCGATCACTGGGAGGATGCAATGGTTAAAAACTTTTCTTTTTAAACCTAATAGCAAGGAGCCCATTAGTATGCTACTGTGTCTGACGAAGTCGCTCCAGCCTAGACTGATGCGTCGTCTTCTATTTTGTTACCCTTTCCGTTCCATGCTAGCTTTTTGAATAGTTCCTCAAGGCAAGCTGTAAACCGTTTTGATAAGATGGTGTCACCCTAACACCTTTATCAATCGGTATTTTGTCGGATTCCGTGTGGAGCGTGATGATTGCTGTCCAATCTTCATATATATATCTTCCAATATTTTACAATATGCCTCCTCTACTCCCTGTCTTCGAAAAGCTTCTAGTACTTCTGGTATTTGTAGAGTCAAATGCCTTTTCGAATTGATGAATGCCATACACAGGGGTTTTCTAAATTCATGATTTGTTTTTTCTTATTTGGGTGAGCGTGTGTAATCTGTTGTTGAGAATCCACTGCGGAAGCCTGCCTGTTCTCTAGGCTGGTTAGAATCAAGACTGTCAGAGATGCGAGTTGTGATGGCTTTTGTGAACAGTAAGTAAGTGAAGGCTTATGAGTCCTTTCTATCCCCTTTTTTATGTGTCAAAATAAATGCTGCATTTTTCCAAGTTTTCGTAATATTTAAGTTGAGAAGGGATTTGTTAAAAAGATTGGCTAGTTTCACTGTTGCAATTTCTCTTGCATCTATTATAAGGTCTTTACTAATTCCATCTTCACCAGGTGTTTTCCCTCTCTTCATGCCTTTAAGCGCTCATATTATTTATTTTATGATGTTAGGTACATTGCTAGTTACCGTGATTGCTTCTGTCCATGGCTGTTCTCTTGAGTTGTATATATCCCTGTAAAAGTCTTCCTCTACTCTTATGATTTTATTCTTATTGTGTGTCACTTCTCCGTCTGTTTTCTTTATTGCATACATTTGATTTCTCCCTATTCCGAGGCTCTTTTAGCTGTTTTCATGTT
>NC_061826.1:22019071-22034071 GCF_019202785.1 Penaeus chinensis | reverse complement strand
TAATCACTTGTTTACCCTGGACAGGCCAGGTAAAGAAGGAAGGAAAATGAGAAGTTTCTCTGCAAGGCAGAGAGATGCCCTTGTAGAGCACAAGCCCAGCCTACCACACTGGTATGTCCTCCCTAAAACACACAAGCCTCTGGACCCAAGCTCAGTGTTAAGTGGCTGCAGCTCTCAAACCAGACCAGTGGACCGTCTCCTAACCACATATCTCACCCCTCTTTTAGACCTATTACCAGAGAGACTACTGGACACAACCTCCTTTCTACAGAAAATGGAGAATATAGGAAGATACCCTGAAGGAGCCATCCTGTTTTCTTTTGATATAGTCTCTTTATACCCCTCTATCCCACAGGAAGAAGTAGCTTATGTTGTTGTCAACTTCTATGAGAAGAACTTTTCCTATGTGGAAGAAACACTCTACAAGGACTTTAACATACTTAATCAAGGAAGGCATAGACCATGTGCTGACAGGTACCCTGTTGAGATTTAATAATAGATTCTATAGACAGGGAAAAGGTACAGCCATTGGAGCCTGAGTATCGGTGGCAGTGGCAGAGATTTTTGTCCATACAAGTATTGAGGCAAAGAGGAAGAAATTAACAAGACAGCCAAAGGTATTGTATAGGTATATTGATGATATTAGATACAGAGGAAGAAATACAGGCCTACCATGAAGAGCTGAACAGCATTCACCCAGACCTGCAGTTCACATTGGTATACAGCAGAGAAAAACTACCCTTCCTAGATACCATGGTGTACTTCGATGAAGAAGGGTGCCTACAAACCACAGTGTACTACAAACATTCCAATACACACCAGTATCTACATCATATGTCACATCATCACCCCAATCTAATTAAATATCTCCCTTTCTCACAGGCTCTAAGGATTAAGAGGATAGTCAGTGAGGAGCCAAAATTGGAACAGGCTATACAGGAAATGACAAGGGTTCTTCAGAGCCAGAGGATATGATAATATATGTCTCACAGCAGCTCTGGAGAAAGTAGCGTACATACAAAGACACCAGCTGCTTAACAGAAAGGCAAGAAACAACCAGAACAGAATAATATTTCCTTTATTATATTCCCAGCATTAGCAGGTCCAGTAAGGCGTTTCCTCAACGAAATATGGGAGTGGATCAGTGAAAATTCCAGAGACACATCATGGGAAGCAGCCTTCAGGACCCCACCACCATTGACAGCCTTGAAGAAAAGAAAATCAATTACAGAGAAGCTGATCAGAGCGCAGTTCCCATCGCCTCTGACCATGGACAAGGAGAAAATGAAAGACAGTTCACAAGACTGAGGTATATGAGGCAGACCAGGTGGGCTCACCCAGTCCTACAAACTATCAGATCAAGGTCATAGAGATCACCTGGTGAGCCTTTTAAGAGTTTCATATATCCAGTTTTTTTTATGAAATGATAGATTGATCTTTAACTGAAAACAAATTCAATAAGTTCAAATAAAATAATATCGAAGCAATACAAGAATTTTTTATAAGACAACAAAATGTGAATAAGAGATGTGATATAAACATTCCCAATGGTAGAATATATATATTTATCAAAATATATCTTTAACAAAGATAACATGAAGTTAATTGCCAGGCCTTCTCTCTCTCCCCTCGCTGGAGACAGTCTGTAAGGCAGGTTCTATGAAATCACCGATTGTTTTCCACCTAGTTCCCCCTATTTAGGCCAGGCTAATGGAGTGACACAGGTAGGGATTTACTTAGAAAAAATACTGAAAACTATACCCAATCCAATCCATCTCCTGAGAAATATAAACTTCAAAGATGGATTTTTAAATAAAGGTATTTGAAGTATTTGCACTCATTATTTTTTTACTTATCGTTGATAAGTGATTAGCTTTTATGTAACGTAATGTTTTATTTTAGAGTTGTCTTTAAATAACATTAAGAGCGTTAATTTTATAATACTTTCAGGGGAATGTGAGATTCGCGAAATCAGTGTTTAGAACATGATTATGGGGAGAACACATCGTAACATGGAGACAGAGTAAGAAGCTTGACCGTCGGTAGCTCACGATTAATCGCGAAACGAGCGCTACGGCGGCCGTAAGAGACCTTCCGACGCGTGAACCACTGGATCTTTCAATGTACGAGGAACTTTCACAGCAGTACCAGGAGTTGGTTGAACGATTTGTTGTGGTACTGGAATGGAGCAGTGTACTAGTTTCGCATGTAAGGCAAGTTCAGAGGGAGCTTTATCTGCGGTACTTCATGTCGAGTAGTATCGATGCCGCTTTTTAGAGCCGAGATTCCCGAATCACAACCATTTAAACGAAACCAAGAGGTAGAAACTTGAATACAGCACTTAGTCGCACTGTGAGAAGTTCATACCGAGGCACAGCAGCTCTCATATCAAATTCAGCAATTTTAAACGGGAGAACATGTTGAGAAGATTTGAAGTGTAAATTAAGGGCCAGATTTAGGGTTATATATTCCTCTTCAGATTTATTCAGGCATCTTAACATTTAGCTTTAGCTTTAGATTAGCTTTGGGTCAGATGCCAGTTGATTTTCTTTGTAGTTATTGAAACGATCGAGTAAGAGTTTTCCCCGACTGATGGGCACTCCAAACGAAGTCATGCACCGAATATTTCTGCACGGACTACCGATTTGGTTACAGGAAGCAATCGTGTGATATGATAATGGTCCGCTTCCACAGTTAGCAGATGCCGCGCAGAAATTTTGGAGCTTCTGAACAAGTAATGAATCCGTCGAAGAACCGCCAACGATCACTTAATACACATCGTGTTTCTGTGCGTTACCGTGGCAATAGTCCGCCTCGCTACTGTATCCCAGCAGGCAAACAAACAGCACCAGATGTTCTAGGGAGGGACGAGTGTTCCCAAATGTAAGGTGTTTAGATGTAATGAAAACAAGCACATTCCATAAAAGTGTTCCTTTTCCGAGGCTCACGAAAGACACCCCCATCCTCTCGTGATCCACGTCACACGGGAACCCGAGCTTCAATCTCCAGAGATGACCTTGGTAGCGCCCGTGAGTGAACTCCGGCAGACCTATGATTCATATCAGTGTAAATGGTATCATTTGCAATTGCTTTGTAGACACAGACTCAGGAGTAACTTTGATATATGAAGAAATGAAACGTAAACAACTTAAAAAGGTGGAGTCAAACTTTCTTTAGATCGCTAAGAAGCGCATCTAGTCATTCCTTTAGAATGACAGAGGATGGAGACCTTTCGTTCTGAGTGATGGGCTAAAATGTACAGAGAGATTAAATATTATAAATGATGCAGGATCCTTCCCGGGAGATATTTTGATTGGAATGGACTGGTTAAGGCTATCTAATTTTCGTACGGTAGCATATTATTCACCTGCCCGTGATTACATGATGTTTAACGGTGTTAAATAAGCGCAGTATTATACATATGACAGATAGCAGTGCCCTAGTTTGGGTTATGAAGGATTTTTGACAGCAGTAATTTTTCCACAAGGGACCTGCATTGCCAAGCTGCATTGCCAAGCTTGTCAAGAAGTTAGACACGTACTGGACCTAGCGTCACCTGACCGCATGGCGAGAGTACACATCAATAACCTCCAGCCCTACTCTGAGCTGACTTTGTGAAGAAGGGGACCAGCTCCTAAGGTAGGTACCGACAAGCGTGACACAGCCAGCTGACGTCTTCAGCAAACAAAAAGTAAAATAACTACCCATTGTGTAACTACTTTGTCGGGTCACCTTAGGTCATCATTACCAACATTAATGGTAACTCTAGAAGCTAGATCAGGTACTCTACTGCCCCACAGCCTTCTCCCGCTGAGACCCTTTTACCATGTTAAATAATAAGGTGTATAAAGTAAGAAGGATTGGCAATCCTGACCTAGTACATTGCATTGTTATGTTGTTTTCATGTGCTGTGTGTAGTGTTGTACTTGACCAGTGAATAAAAAATTAAGGGCAGAAACATTCTTTCGGACCACACTACCATTGTTATAAGTTCACCTGGAACCTCTCCTTCACCAAAGGTTCTCTACAATTATTATTAGTAGTATTATTATTACTACTGCTATTAACCTGGATTTTAGCCAGAAATTATGATTTCATTATTGTAACTTATTGGATGGTTATCGATGTAACATAAAGAAGCCACATACGTTTGAAATATAAGCTTGGTTCTAAAATTACATAAAAGACTCGAGACATGAATACTGTCTACGTCAGTATACTAATCGTAAATGTCGAAGCACTGAAAAATCGCAGACGATTCACATAGCCGATCATTTCGCCCCACAGGGTGTACGGGTTCTGGACCATTTAGTTCAGGAGACCAATTATCTTCGGCACTTTCATCACAAGACCGTTTCACCAGGGCCTCAAAGCTGCATTCGGGCCTCGCGTTCTTAGACAAATTCTCTCACCAGAACGAGGTCATCCACGTCAAATCCTGCATTATGCCTCATACGCCTGTCATAACCTCGGACCTATCTCGGGAGGTTCTTGCAACCCGGACTGTGTTGCTCAGCGTTACACGCAACGTTCTCGTCCTTGCGGCATCATCTTACGTTTCTTCATAATTCATGAGGTTGCCTGGGACGCAAGTCTCTGCCTGTAAGTTAATAAAGGAACTTCAGGTTGATGCAATGGAGCGCCGTGATCAGCGTCATTCTTACGTACGGCAGAAGATTGTTCCAGTCGTTTGGGTGCTGATCCACAAGTGTTGCCAACGGATCTTTTATGACATAATCAATGTCATCAATATCATTAGTATCATTAATATTATCATATCATCATCTTTATTATTATTATCATTATTATCATCTTCTCTTTTATTATTATTATTATTATTATTATTATTATTATTATTATCATTATCATCATCTTTATTATTATTAGTATTAGTAGTAGTAGTAGTAGTAGTATTATAGGTATTATTATTGTTATTGTTGTTATTGGTATTATTATTATTATTATTATTATTATTATTATTATTATTATTATCGTTATGGTTATTTTTAACAACACTTTCTGTATTATTGTTGTTATTATAATTATTATTGTCTTTATGATTATCTTTACTATTTCTACTAATATTACTATAATGATAATAATAATGATTTAAATGAAATAATAACAATAATAATGAAAACAATTGTTATTATTATTATTATTATTATTGGTATTATTATTATTATTATTATTATTATTATTATTATTATTATTATCATCGTTATTGTTATTTTTAACAATACTTTCTTGAACTTCGTTCATGTTGACAAATGTATAAAAGGTATGAATGAGAATGAATATCTTCACAATACAAGAGATGTATTTGACCGGTTTCGACTTAGTCTTCGTCAGAAATACATGTATTTCTGACGAAGACAAAGTCCAAACCGGTCAAATTACATCTCTTGTATTGTGAAGATATTCATTCTCATACATACCTTTTATACAATACTTTCTTTATCATTGTTGTTATTATTATTATTATTGTATTTATGAATATCTTTACTATTTCTACTAATATTACTATATTGATAATAATAATGATTAAAATGAAATAATAACCATAATAATGAAAACAGTAATGATAATTAGAAGGAGGAGGAAGAAAATGGTAATAATTATAAAAATAATAAGATAATAATAATCATGATGATAACGATAATAAAAAATGATAATAATTATGATAAAAGGGATAAAATAATAATCGTCATTAACATCTTTCATATTGTTATCATCGCTGTATTATATTTATCATCATTATTATTATCAATGTTATCATCTTCATCCTAATTATTGTTATCATCAGTATTGTTATCATTATCATCGTTATTATAACTATTAAAATCAGTATTGCTATCATCACCATCATAGCCATCAATATCATATTATAATCATTGTCATTATCGTTGCTATTGTTATCATTCTTAATATTATTATAACAATATTCTTCATTTCATTATCATTGTTATATCATAATAATTATTCCCATTATTACTATCTTTATTATTGATATAATTTATATCATTACAATTATTATCATCATCATCACATTGTTATAGTTATTATCATTATCCTTATCGTTTTATTGTCGTTGGTATTATTAATGACATTATATTTATTATCATTATTATTTTCATTACAATAACAATTACGACAATAGTAATAATTAGTAGTAGTAGTATTATCATTGTTAATTTCATTATATCATATTACCTCTATCATTATTGTTTTGTATCATTAATATTATTACTTTTGTTATTAGTAAAACTAAAATTGTTAAAACTATAGTTTTATAATTTTTGTATTATTATTATTATTATGATTGCTATTTCATCGTCATTGTTAATATTAGTATCATTAATATTCCTTGAAATCATCATTATTATTATTATCATTATCATTGTTAGCATTATTAATGTCAATACTATTATCATTTTTGTTAAAATTATCATTACCATTATTTTTATTATGATAATTAGCTCCATTACTACTACTAGCAGTATTACTCTTATTATTATTATTATTATTATCATTATCATTATTATAATTGTAATTGCTATTATTGTTACTTTTGTCATTATTATTACTATCATTATTGTTACTATTATCATTGTTATTATTACTGTTATTTATGATTGTTATTATTATTGTCATTGCTTTTATTGTTACTATTTTTATTACCACTGACATCATCATCTTGATTATCATGATCATAATCATAATCATCATCATTATCATTATTTTTGCCATTATCATCATCAGCATTATCATTATCAGTATAATTATTGTTGTTGCTGTTTCGTTATCATCATTTTTATTACCCTTAATATCATTTCCATCAGGAATATATTAAATTATATTACTGTTATTGCAGTTGTCATTAGTATCATTATCATAATAATCATTGTCGTTACTATCATCACTATCATAATCGTTATGATTTTTTTATTATAGTTCAAATTATTGATTTTATTATTATATTTTTATCACCATAAATATTGTTATTATTCTTATTATAGTTATTATCATTATCATTTGTTTAATCATTATCATTATAACTAATAATTTTATAATAATATTATATATAATACTATAATATTATTATCAGTATCATTGTTATAATTACCACTGATATTATTATCCTGGTTATTATTATCATGATTATTGTTATTGTTGTTTTGGGTAATATGATCAATAACATTTCTAATATTATTATCTTTGCAATTATAACAATAACAATAATAATAATAATTATACTGATAATGATGCTTGTCATGGTGATAATAATAATGATAATAATAATAATTGTTGTCATTACCCTTATTGTTGTTCTTGTTATTATTCATATTGTTAACATCATAATCATCATTGTTAACATTATCGGTATTATTCTTATTTTTGATGTTATAGTTCTTATCATTATCATTTTTTTATTCTTCTTATCATTATTACTATCATTATTATTACTATTATTATTTTCATTATTATAATAACTATTATCATTTTTAAAATTATCGTTGTTATCATTATTATAGTTATTATTATCATCATTGTTGTTTTACTTTCATTGTTTTTTTTATTTTTACTTTGATTATCAATTATTCGTATTATACTTATTATTATTATTATTATCATTATTCCTATTATATCATTATTAATGTCATTATTATTTATTATTACTGTTATTATTATTATCATTATTATTATTATTAATATCATTATTATCATTATTATCATCAATATTATTATTATTATTATAATTATTATTATTATTATTATTATTATTATTATTATTATTATTATTATTATTATCATAATCATTATAATCATTATTATTATTATTATTATTATTATTATCATAATCATTATAATCATTATTATTATTATTATTATCATTACTATTATTGTTATTATCAACATTATTATTATTATTATTATTGTCTTGATTGATTGATTGATAACGTTTATTTAGCCAATATGCATAAAGACAGTTTGACATTCACAAAATAAAACTAGAATGGCTGAGCCTCTTGAGAACGGAAGTTCTCTTAAGGAGGCACCTTATTATATGGAAATGAATGTGTATTTAAATTCTTAGTGGATTGGAGACGATAACAATAATAAAGTTCAAAATATACAAGATGGTATATATAACAAAGAACAGACTAGTTAATCGGACTATGTTGTGATAAACGATAATGTTATTCATAAAAAAATAAAAAGTAAAATAATATATTGCGCAAGATTATATATATATACACACACATACAATTTATGTGCACACATACACACACAAACATACATACTTATACACAAACGTATATATACATAAATACACACATACATACATATACATATACATATTTATATAAATATATATATACTTATATACATATACATATATATACATGTGCATACATATACACATACACATGCTTATATTAACCTTGCATGCATTTGCATGTACACATACATATATATCTATAAATGTATTACATAGACACATTTGTACACTTATGCAAGCATTCATACAGATGCATGAATACCTGTTATCTACCTGCTTATATACTTATTCAAACTACTTCTTACATTTCTCCTAAACATCAGAATTTACTCTGACATATGTAATAGATGAATCTTCAACGACTTTTTTGAGTGACAGTAGTGATGGAGCATTTTCGAGATGTGAGGGAAGATTATTACACACACTTGCCCCATGATATAAAATACATGTTTTTGATTGGTTTGAGCCTACAGTTGGGTGCTTTAATAGTGAATTTGATCGCAGAGGATATCTTAAATAATTTCTGAACCCGAATAAATTATTTGCGTAGGTATTGATACATTTAAAAATGAAGAGAGCACAAAAGTAGGTATTTATATCTCTCAATATCAATAGTTTCAGTGTAGAAAATGCATCATTGGTATGGTCATATTTGCCTAATCCAGCAATTGTTCGGATTCCTCGTATTTGGGCAGTTATAACAGGCTTTAACGTGGTTTCATTGGCAGCTCCCCAGACAGTGTTGCAGTATGTTAGATCTCGATATATTAATGAAAAATAAATGCATTTACGGGCATTCATGGTAAGAAAATCACGCGTATGGTACAAGATACCACAATGTTTATTATTTTTTTGACGAATACTGTTCTTATACCTTTTCCACGACAATTTATTGTCAATGATTACTCCAAGAAATTTAGTTTCGGTTTTCCTTGACAAGGGCTTGTGTTCTAATATTACCAGCAAAAGTGTAGGGGGAAGTTTTCTATTACGAACATAATAGGATTTAACAATGTTTAGCGTCCGTTTGTTTGAAGAAATCCAATTACTGATAGTGTTACGTTCTCTATTGATGCTACTAATGAAGTGATTAATATCTTTGCTTGAAACATAGAGGTTACTGTCATCAGTATATATGATGAATTTCAGATACGAGGATGTTTTCACCAAATCACTGATGTAGATCAGAAAAAGAAGAGGCCCAAACAGTGACCCTTGTGGTACACCATGAGATAATGGAAGGCAATCTACAGCAACAGTGAATTCGTTATTATCAAAGGCCTTATAGGTATGGTTTGTAAATGACATACAGTAATTTCTGTTTATTCCTCGTAAATCCAAATTGGCAATCTGACAGAATACTATTGCGTATGAGATAGTTTTCCAATCTGATATAAATGTTTTTTTTTCCAGAATTTTACTTATTACGGACAGAACTGATACTGGTCTGTAGTTATGAATATTGGTTTTGTAACCTGATTTGTGAACTGGAGTAACCTTTGCTGTCTTGAGTTTATCTGTGCATATACCCATAGCAAGTGAAGTGTTGCACAAGTGGAGCAGGGGACAAAGGGGATTTAATTATAGCCATCATAACCGGGGCAGAATTGTTCAGTTGATTTACTACCTCAGAGAGTTCAGATTCGGTTACGGGATTTAAAGATAGATTTGTGTTGTGCTAAAGCCCCATGGAATTCATGAAGCTATGGAACGGATGAGTGACATTGTTAATTAAGTTACGTGCAACATTAACGACATAATTATTGA
Source organism: Penaeus chinensis (assembly GCF_019202785.1). NCBI lineage: Eukaryota > Metazoa > Arthropoda > Malacostraca > Decapoda > Penaeidae > Penaeus > Penaeus chinensis. The sequence continues at coordinate 22,024,020 of NC_061826.1, read as the reverse complement.
TATAGTGAGAAATTTGAGTAGAATCTCGAAACTGACCTTCCTCTACTTCTATCGTTTTATTATTTCTGTTCAGAATTGTATTGATGATCTTCCATTTGTTTCTGCAGTTACTTGAGTTAGCCTTTAACTTTTCAATAAAGTATTTGCTGCGGGCAGAGCAAATCACTTTAGTGAGTGATTACGCGCTCGTCTGAACTGATCTCCCTATGTAATCGGCCGTTTAGCATATAGGCGCTGGAGCCTGGTCTTCTCAGTCATAAGAGACTTTATTGCTGGAGTTATGAAGGGTTTGTCATGTGATTTTGGTGTGATTGGCAGCGTAGGAAAATTTAAGGTCTTATGGGAAAATCTACTTGATCATTTATACTGAAACAGTTTATATTTTTTTTGATGTTTGTAAAAGGCATTGTTTCGAAGGATCGTAAAAAAAATCCACACAGGATAGAAGAAATATTTCCCTTTATTATGTAATACCACACAGGTACACAATACTGCAGAACTTAACTTAGATTAAGGGTTTAAAAGGGACTGCCGATCCATTCGCCTGCTCTGCCGCCTTCCTCTGTCCTCTGGCTGCCTCTGCTCCGTTCACGGTCGTTCACGTCTCCGGTCTGTGTCCCCGACCTCTGCTCTCGCCAATATTCCCCCGACCTTGCTTGCCTGCCCTGCGCCTGAGGCTGTCACGGAATTCCAGGCGAACGATCTCGGACGGTAGTTAAGAGAGCAAAATGATAGGAGAAGGGTTCGTTTATCGGGTCAACGCTGTAAGATCTTTGTAATAGCAATCTGTCTCGGGGGGGGAGGGGGGGGGGGGGGGCGCTGAGGTGCTTGCATAGTTTTTTGTTTTTGTTTTTTGTTAAGTCTTTATTAGGTCTTGCGAATCTCATCTCACTATAGTTGCACTTCTGGAAGATGTTGGAGCACTATATCAACAGGAAATTAAGCCTCTCGTGATAGCGTTCGATCATGATTGCGTACAGATATGTATGTTATTATTATTACAGTTATTGTTATTGTTATTATTATTGTTGTTTTTATAACTATTTTTATTATTATTATCATTAACATTTTCATCATGATCTTTTTTATTTTGTCATCATATTATCATAATCATCATTATCACTATCACTGCATTAGTGTCAGTTTTACTGTCATTGCCTTTATCACTATGATAATTACTATTATTTTCATTATTATCATCATTAGTATTAGGTATATTTTAATTATTAACATTATCACCATAATCATTATTGCTATCATCGTTATTTTATTATGATTATCATGATAATTATCACCTTACCGTTATTGGCATTATCATAATTATCATTATCATCATTACTATCAGTATCATTGTCATTATCATTTTCATTCATAGTACTAGCTTTCACATCTTTATCATTATTATCATTTTCATTCATAGTACTAGCTTTCACATCTTTATCATTATTATTATTATTGCAATCGCTGTTGTATATTTGTTATCATTATCATTATCGTTATGTTTTTGTTCTGTTTGATAGTTTGTTTTAGTGGTATAACATACATAATGTTTCACTTCTTATATTACTATAATTATATTATCATAATTATTATCTTTATAAATATCACATGATTCTAAGTGCATGACTAGAAATCCCACTATCGTTATCTTTAAAGATAGCAAGCGTTTTACTGGCTTTCAGGAGTACAGAGTATACTGGCAGAACGAGACAGTGAAATAAGAGTTCATTATTTTTGTTATAATTGTTGATTTCAGTACCATTATTACATTTATTATTGTTACCATTATCATTATTAACAACAAGAATAATAACAATAATTATCATTATTGTTGGTATTTTTATTATTAGTATTATTTCTGAAATCTTCACTATCATTGTTAGCATTATCTTTATTATTATGATTTTCATTTTGACTGTCATCATTATAATTATCATAACTATTGCTATTAACACTATTGTTGTTGTTGTTGCTATAATTACCATTGTTGGTTTTAATTATAATAATTATTTTTCTATTATCATTTTCATCATTGATTATCATGCCTACTATTATAAAAACATTAATGATAATAATGAATAATATCAATAATATTGATAATTATTATTTTCATTATTAGCATCATAAATCTTACTATCATCATCAATTTTATTATCATTAGCATCATCAGTGTTTATATTATAGTTATTACTATTATCTTGTTGGTAGTCGTAGTGAAATCTTCATAAACTTTGTTATTAATATCATTATCACCACGTTGTTGTTATTATTAGCATCATTTGGAATGTGTTATCATATATTCATTTTTACTACTTATTTTTACTGCCTAATGGCGAATTATTTGGGACGCGGTGGCTGCATACGTCTGGCCCTTTGCCCGCAAATTGAGGCGAGAGGTACCTATATCCATATTTGGGCAATATGTACACTCGTTAAAAAAGTATCTTTACTCTTTCTGACTTAACAGAATTATACGACGACGAAAACGGTTGGAAAAAGTGCTGTGAGCTCGACCTGATATTGATATCCCAGAGTGGGATAAAATGCCCCCCTGACCCCGGGGGGTCAGGGGGGCATTTTATCCCCCCAAGACTGTTTACCCCCCAATGGCCACAGTTTTTAACTTTCTTAATAATTACACCCATATAAATCCGGTTATAACTTACAATGTCCCTAGAATAACTTATTAAAATATATATAATATATCAAATATATGTAATATAATATAGATAATATTTCGTGTTACCGCCATCAGCTAGGCGAACGCTGGGAAGTCGTGGTATGGATGCCACTAGCGCCGCCGTTAACTAGCGTCCGTCTGCAGCGCGCAACAACTCTAATACCATAATTGCTTAAGCAACGACGATATGACAATTGCGGGTATGATCTTGGGGAAAGTCTCTGCTCATTGCTGCCCAAACATTCTCAATGAGACAGATCTGGCGATTTGGGTAGATGTGGCACAGCATGATCTCGGGCTGTTGCCAAAATCACGCCTTTACGAGACTGCTTGTGTGGATGTGGATGATATCCTGGACGAGTAAATTGGCTCTGGATCGAGGAACATCATGGCAGAAACATCTTGTCCAGGATTTCCACGTAGGTATACCCCATAAATCTGCCGGACACGATATCTGTCAACTCCCCGATACTGCTACTGTGCATCCACTCAACTGCCTAGCGATTTCTCGCAGATTGTGTGCTGTTGCCAGCAGAACAGAAAGGGTTCGCATTGTTAAAGAATGAAAAAATAATAACGAAAATAAATAACTAAGAATAAAATGACTCACAGTAAGAGGACGTGGCAACTAACTACCGGCCATGCCCCCAACTTAGACCCAATTAGATGTAAGGGGCGTTACCACTGAGTATCAAATGGTTTTCATTGGATCCTGATATTCATGCACTATAATGCAAACTTCTTAGCCTCAGAGCTAGTACAGTGGTAACGTGTCGGTCTCTCATCCGAGGGGTCGGCGGTTCGCGCCCCGCCCAGGCGCGAGAAGTTGCAATTGTCGCCAGGACTAAGCCGAGTCAGCACCAGCTGACACACGTTCGCGAGACGGCATTAGTCGACACAGGCCGGGCTCCCCTCATGGGCATATCGGACTTATCCTTATCAAACTTCCTATTTGTTTTACATATAGCAGACTGACTTATAATTTTGAATGACATTTACTTGATCAACTTCCTCTGTCGTTGATGATGATATGGCCATAGCCATATCATCTCCAAAACACTATTCAAACACATTATGAAGCTTCATCTGCTCTGAGCTTTGAAAAAAAAAGAAGTACCAACATTTCCAAATCAACTCCTAGCGATAGTTTCAGTTACATTTACTCCCAAGGAAAGATACTTTATCAGCAAGACTTTTATTGTTAATGTATTTATTGTTTTATCAATTATGTATTATACTAATCTTCCCATTATTACTTTTTGATTAACCCAAATCGCTGGTTCTTCATTGAAATTGAAGGCAGGAATAGTAGATGGAGGGCACAGGAAAATGGGCATAAAATTCTGTTTTAGCCACTATTTTCAACAAATGTACTAATGACCAGCCAACTCAAATCGCCGGTTCTTTGGTATAATAGAAGGCAGGAAGAGTAGATGGAAAAGATAACTAAGTGGACTTCCCCAAGGTTATGTTTAAGCAAACTAAACAAAACATGTCGAATCATTACAGGCACCCTAATGTCAACCTCGCTGCCTGCGCTATACCATTTGGCCCGCATCACGCCGCACTCTATTAGGGAGACTTTGCTTCTTGACAAGAACAATCAAAGCAGATTGCGGACTCAAGACACCTTCTCTACAAACATCAAGGCAAACAATGCCTGAAATCCAGGGGAAAAAAAAAATAAATGTTACTATGGAAGAACTGTAGGATACCAACACCTCCAATGAAGGGATCAGTCAATAAGTCAGACCAATACCCAGTAACACCACCAGCAAGGGAAAGTTTCGTCAACGGAAGAGACCTAACCAGAAAAGAGTGGTGTTTGCTTACTAGAGCATGATGCAAAACTGAGCCCAAAGGCAATTAAACAAGATGGAGATGCACATATGATCTCAACTACGATGAGATCCAAACCATGGATCATCTAACAAACTGATCTTTGGCTCCAAGGTATTTCTGATGCAGACTTGAGAGAAGTCTCAGACCTCGCTCAAAACTGGCTGCGTCATTGGAGCGCCACAATATGAGGATGGCCACTTTTTGGCTTGTTTGCCATATTACTATTATACAGGGTATTTTGCTATATTTGGTATATTTTTCTGTACACAACTTTCATGATCTGTAATATCACTGGTATTATAATCCTTTTTTCAATATCATTACTACAGTTACTAATCTTGTTAGTACTGATATTTCGTGTTACCATGGAATGGTACATACACCGTGAACATGTATAAGAAAGTTTAAAGCCAAAATTTGACATTTT
>NC_061826.1:22011571-22016571 GCF_019202785.1 Penaeus chinensis | reverse complement strand
GTCTTAAAAACTTACTCCCAATACATGTGCTGTATCTTGAAAGAAAAGATTTGTTAATTATGATGAAATAGAAATTTAATCTGGCTCTCTAGATTTATCAGACACGTATACAATTTATTTTTCCCTTTATTTGTCAGTGTATGTGAAAACTTTGATACATAATCTTAATATGTTTACAACAGAAATACTTATTTCCCGGTGTGTGAAAAGTCATCTAAACGCTTGTCTGTTCACCAAGAACTTGAGTGGTTTGAAAAAAGAGGCACCGTTTAGAAAATTAAAAAACACGACATCGTATATCTGATACTCATGATAATGATTCTTCAATTATTTTTTTTAATTTCGCGGTTAATCCTAATATATGCTAAACAAAAAAGAAAATATGTCCGATGGTATATATACCATCTGCCAAGGCTGCCAAGCTGATATTTTTTTTTTTTTCAAGATGGACGCAAGGCAATCTGAAATTATAAAATGAGGCCACATCACTGGGATGAGGGAAAGTAATTTCTCTCCCAATGAAATAACCAGAGAGCCGGATTTCTCCTGCTCGATGGTATACAGGTGAATAAGGTGGGAAGAAACCGGTTACATGCAGATTCACCACAGCACGTTATCAAAGAGAGATTGAACAAACGACATTGCCATCGCCTCCAGTTCGCCCAGCAGTATGTGGAGAGTGCACGGGAACCTCAGTTGAGAGATAACAGGTGTAAATATCATTGTCCTTTTTCAATTTGTTCATAGACTTAGTTCAGATATTCATAAAGTTATATGTTTATACATGGTAGTGCCCTACATGTCATATTTTATGATCTGAGTATCTATCATTATTTACTCTTCATATGTAACAGACGCTATATGTATGAAATGGAGGGGCCACGTGACCCATAATAAGTGGGGTGAATTTTCAGATATTTTGAAATTGTTACAAGAAATACTCTTCCCATCAGCACGTTGTTATCCTTAGGCCCTTCCTAGAAATAACCATATCCGTGCATGATAACTGCCCAATACACAGGTACGAAGTGGCTCGGTGACCAAAGCCACATGGAAGTCCTTCCGCGGCCAAGCAAGGCATGTAACTCAAGCCCAATGAAAAATGTTTGTGCGAATATTGTCAATGTTTGGGAAACGGCTAATGAAAGAACTTCCTAATAGCTCAAAGACCATGTTAAATGGGAATGGAAGGGGTTCAAAATATGTTTCGTTTCTAGGTTACCGGGACCTCACATAAGCACGTTATCTCTGTCCCGGGGATTAGACTGAATAACGATACATTGTTCTTATTATACATATGACTGCTCCTAGTATTGGTCTTTCTTTTGAACAATTTTTTTTTCTTTTTTTATTACAAATAAATCAATAGTAAAAATATCTTCAAAATTCATAAGCCTCCTTCCAATCATTCGATTTACTTAATTCCCCGACAAAACAAGGTAGAAAGAAAATAAATATACACTAATATATGTATATGTATACATTTACACATATATTTTTTTCCTGACAACCACATGCTATATTTTGCGCGAGAAGAGGTTCAAAATGTAAAACTATAAAACCAATGATTTTGAATATGTTTAACAACTTCTGTTCCTCATCATACGCATATGCTCACAGTCATCCATTTATTTATTGTACCCTTACTACGGTTTTGTATTCAATGTTCTAAAATGATAACTTATATGTTTATTGAATCAGTGTTTCGATCTGGCGAAAAGAAAAGTCATTTTATGATTTCAAAAACATAATAAGATAATATATGAAAACATTGGTCTTGGGACAAAACACAAATATGCCATTTTCATTTACACCTACGCATAATACTTGAAACGGATGTGCATTTACAAAAAGAAGGAAATAAAGACTAAATAAATGACAAATATATATATATATATATCGCAAGATGAACTGTACATTTTCATCAGAATGAACAAGATTTTATTTGAGATATTAGATATCGTACAGCACATGTATTGGAATTAAGTTAGTAGTTTCTCGAGTTGAAACAAGCATACCTGTATTTTCTCACTGGGTTGTTTGAAAGTGGATGCGACTCCTCAGAGAAACGCCACGACTTCTGGAAGAAGAATAGCGAAAACTATTGTGAGCTTTTAGCGTTAGAAACAAATTATACGTAATGTTTTCTTACTCATCACCAGGTATTGACTTTGTATTTCCATAGACAGATCTAACAGACGCTATATGTATGAAATGGAGTGGCCACGTGACCCATAATAAGTGGGGTAAATTTTCAGATATTTTGAAATTGTTACACACACACACACACACACACACACACACACACACACACACACACACATACATACACACACACACACACACACACACACACACACACACACACACACACACACACACACACACACACACACACACACACACACACACACACGCACACACACACACACAATGATAAAGCATCTATATATTCTTTGTAACCCTACTACGGTTTTGCGTCCAAATTATGTTCTATTATGAAGAATATGTAGCATGTTTTCTGTTTATTTAATCAGTGTTTGGTGACGAAAAGAAGAAGAAGAAAAAAAAAACCAGTCATTTCGTTTGTTCGATTAGCCGGTACTTGATGGTGTAGCCACGGTCCACGATTTTATTTCATCTAGCTACCATACATAAATGTTTAAAGAATGAAACATTTTCATGTTTCAAGAAATATGCGCCTATAGTTGAAGATTGTTGTGTTAAAAGGGGGACATACTGCCTATCATCCATAGGTTAGCCATTTTGATAAACAAACAATTCTAAAAAATCTAATTAAAAATATAAAATTACAAAGTTAATGCTAGCTAATACTACGTGTTTTGTTATTACTTGTTTGAAGAAAACGAAGGATGAAATGGCTTGCGTAGTTTCCAAAAATATGTACTAATACACTTGTTGGTCTTTTTTATTCTACCAATCACAGTCTTAGTTGCCAACAACCAACATTCATTAAAATGCTAATTACTTTATGTTTACATCGATGTTGTTGCCAGATGTACAAAAATGGGCCCCAGCAAGTGTACTGAAATATAATTTACATATATACATACTTTACATACATACATACATACATAATATATATATATATATATATATATATATATATATATATATATATATCAGGTGATGTAAACTCTGGCATTATTGACTCACCTTCACAGAATGCCTGAACAATGCCTGAACGAGAGATTGTGAGGAGGAAGAAGTTGCCCGTCGCAGGAGTTGCCTGACGAGGTCGCAAGCGACAACGAACTGCCTCAGGAACTCCGGCTCCGGGAGCAGTCGGCAACCAATATCGTATCTACTTAATACCAACCCAATATTTGCAAATCCGTGCGTGTATGTATGTGTTTCTGTGCGTGTATGTATGTGTGCATTCATACACGCAAACAATCATGCACGCGCGCATATGAGAACACACACGGATTTGCAAATATTGTGTGTATAAAAATATATAAATATATATATATATATACATATATACATATATACATATATACATATATACATATAAACATATATATATATATATATATATATATATATATATATATATACATATATATACAAACATGCATGCACGCGAGCATATGAGCACACACACGGATTTGCAAGTATTGTGTGCGTATATAAATATATAAATATATATATATATATACACACAAGCACGCATATATATTTCTGTGTGTATATGTATATATATACATATATGTACACATGTATATATATATATATCCATATATATATAACATGCATACACACATATATGTTTGTGTGTGTATATGTATTTATATATACACATGTTTGTGTGTATGTATATATACACATATGTATATATATATCCATATATCTGCAAATATACACACAAACGTGTGTATATGTATATATATGCACACACACGCACATATATATATATATATATATATATATATATATATATATATATATATACATACACAAATATATGTATGTATATATGAATGTATATATATGCATATATACATATATACATATATATACATATATATATATATATATATATATATATATATATATATATATATATGTATGTATGTATTTACGTGCACACACAGGGATTAAGAAAATGAGGGAACAAGAGAAAGATAATTATAATAATAATGACAATAATGATACTAACAAGAAAAAGATATAATAATAATCAAAATTATGAATGTTGATAATAATAAAGGAAGTAATGATGATAATAATGATTATGATAATAATGATAATGATAATGCATTTAGAAATTACAGTATTTACGATAATGATTATAAGGATTGCGTTATTGTATGATAATGATAATCATCATTATCAGAAATATCATAAAAAATATCATCATTGTCATCAAATCCTCACCATCATTCACATCGTTAGCTTATCAATCTACGCTACTTACTAAACAAAATCTGCATTGCTACCAATAGCAGTCTTTCATTTCGATGTGATCCCAGATACGTTTCTGATAATTCAGCCGTTAGCATTCAAGCAGTGGCTTCGGGTATAGATTTCCGGAAAAGTTAATTTTTCGAGTGTAACAGACTCTGCTCGGAAATGCACTTCTCAGAAGACATAAGGGGAATATGCAGATTTTTTTTTTTTTTTTTTTTTTTTTACTTCGAATGACAATATTTTTATTTTTGTTTTTGTTTTATACAAATACACACACATATATATATCTACACACACACACACACATATGTATATATACTGAGCGTGTGTGCATATCTCTCTCTCTATATATATACACATATATATGGGTATATATATACACTCACACACATACATATATTCATACATATATATGTATATATAAGTATATAAATAAATAACTATATATATGTATATGTATATATACATATACACATTGTGGTGTGATGATTTGCCCGATATGTTTGTAGGTTCAAATGAAACCAGGGATCACTCATCGAGGTTATATTACAGTACACAGAGGAGCA
>NC_061826.1:21999071-22006571 GCF_019202785.1 Penaeus chinensis | reverse complement strand
GAGACGCTGGCGTCGTCGATGTCCCTGGCGGCCTCGACAGCCTCGTTGGGTCAGAGAGGGCGGGCGGTAATCGTGCCCGTGTGGTACGTGTTCTCACACTGGCTCACGCATGTGCCGCGCGAAAACCGAAACCGAAAACATAAATAAACAGGTGAATAACAGGAGGGGGAGCCTCCGGGCTAGTACAGTGGTAACGTGCCGGCCTCTCATCCGAGGGGTCGGCGGTTCGTGCCCCGCCCAGGCGCGAGAAGTTGCAATTGTCGCCTGGCGGTTACTGCTGTGGCTGGGCACCAAGGCGGGTAAGTACTAAACTCAGCCGAGTCAGCACCAGCTGACACACGTTAGCGAGTCGACATTAGTCGACACAGGTCGGGCTCCCCTTATTGACACAGCCCGGACTAAGCTCAGCTTCGCATATCGGACTTATCCTTATCCTTAGAGGTAAGGTGGTGAAGAGGGAGATTTTAGTGTTTTATGATTTTGGTACTTTTAACATATTTTCTGTGTTGTAAACCATGTGCTTTATTTATATTGAACTCGGCCGTGAATTTGTACACCGCGTAGCAGAAATTATAGCAATCGAAGACGGATACTGGTGTCTCTCTACTCCTGCAGAACTTGGAGGTTAATTTTGCCCGGCTTTCCCCTCATGCCCATGTTCATGCCCTATAATTCGCGACTGAGGAATATTCGTCAGCTCCTGTAGCAAGGGTGAGTGGCAGAGCAGCTGCCCACAAACCACACACACATGTATATATGAATATATATATATATATATATATATATATTAATATATATATATATATTATGAAAGTATATATGTATATGTATTTACATATATAAATACATACGTACACAGACACATACATACGGATATATACATATATTTTATTTCACATGAAAAGTTAATAGAAAATCGTGAAAGTACTTAATATGATTGTATGATTTTTAATTACAAGTAAAACATTGTGGAAGCTTCAAATAAAATAGAAAAAGTACGTGGCTACTCTGCACCTTGTATTGTTTATACACATCACTCTCCGCTTCGCAAGGCTGTGGAAAGTTTAAATGTATTCCTCAGAGTCAGTCAAACTATTTTCTCTTATTACATACATTCTTCATATGAACAGTAGAAGTGAGATCCGTGTCCAAACCAGACAACTGGGTAATTCCAATGGTCACGGATATTTACTTTATTTATTGATTGAAATATATCCACAAATTAAGATAAACAGCATATCGTTCACGGTTTCGAGCTTGTAAGGTTATGTTATAAACGTATAGAATAATTTTGAAGACATTTATCCCACCGATGGCAGTACCACGTCATGTGACTCGGACACGTTGGAAATTCTTATCATGTTCCAGCCAGCTTCATGATCGCCTTCAAATCTTACCCAACACCACACGGGGTGTCCTAGGGGCAGAGTCCCCTGGCTAGTCAAATTCATTACCACGAATGTGTCTAGGCGCATTTACTACCCTGGGGGGTTGACTAAGGATTATATACCACGGTGTTAGGTTAGGTTGGATGTTGCGTTAAGACGATTTGTCTAACGACCACGGGGGTCAAGGTTGCGGAGTCATCTCTGCTCGTCTTACCCTTTGATTGTACTTAATGGCTCTTTTGCAGTTTTACTCAGTGTTACTCCCCCTTCCTCAGACACATATTCTCCATTGGTTTTGATCGCTCTATACCTCTAACACTTTAGCACATAATTACCCTCTTGCTCAAGAAAGTGCCATTTCTGGAGATATTTGGCTGCACAACCATCAAATGAATCAGTTGATGCATGTCTTAATGTGATAGTTACATTAGAAAACTGGAGAATTTGTATTAGAAAGGACTGACACTAGTGACTTCTTTTATAACGCAAGATTATGCCAGGATCAAGACGATTTTTTAAAATTAATCCGCTTTCTATGCATGTATGTTAAGGCCTGTGGTTGCGAAAATTTAAATAACTTTAATATAAACAGCTTGCTTAGAATGTGTGAAATTTTAGAAATGATTTATGATTTAAGATTACTTAAACGGCCTTGGAAACCTGGTGTGTGTTCTACACTGCAATCGCGAAGACAAGATTATTCCAATACAAGTCAATTTTCTGGGGCATTTCGATCTACCACATATCTTGAGAGCCTTTTGCTTCAGGCCAAAATTATAGATGAATCAAACGCTAGTACTGTCGAGGAATATTCAGATGATGGCTGTTTATTAAACGTTAAGTGGAATGAGGTTGAAAGTCCTCGGAATTAACTAGTGTATTCACATTAAAACATATAAAGTTAACAAGTACGATAATTAAATGGAAAATAGCCTGTTAAATCTCCGAACGGTTTCTTTCTGACGCCTCCAATACCATATTTTTATAGAACAGAACTTTGAACAGGCACATGCAAAAAATAATAGCTCATAATGCCAAGAGTAATGGTTTGGTTAGAGGACCATTCTAAAAAGAGTATGATTAATACCTTTGCTAATTTGAAATTACAGGATTGTTGAAAACAATGACTTGAACATAGAAAACATGATAAAGAAGCAAATTTCCAGAATATAAAATATAAGAAACTTTCACAAATATCATTTGCAATTACATAAATATTTTCAGGTTGAATAGAGTTTTATCTGCATAATCCTTGAACACCTATGTTTCGTTTAACTATCAGGACTCGTTAAGCAATTGCAGACGACAAAATGGGCTAATAACGACAAATTATTTACCTTGTGTTTACATTTTCTCATGGCAACATTCCGTGACGTCAAATGACGTCACTAATATTGTAAACTTACGGTTTCCAGAGGGTTAAACTGGGCATTTCTTAGAGAATACGGCTGAAGTGGGTCATCTTTTAGTTGCAAGATATTTGATGAATATATATATATATATATATATATATATATATATATATATATATATATATATATATGGTATTCACGTATAAACCCTCGACGAGGTGGAGTCGCGTGGCAAAGGGCCTAGCGCCTCCATTGCCATTAGGGTGGCTCGGGTCTCGAGCCACCTTTGCGGCATAGGTCAGTGCTAACTGGCCGCGTCTGAGTCGGAGGGGAGGTACTCCTGACTCCACCTCAAGACGCTCGATCCGAAGACATTTTAGTGCTCCAACACACACACGCAAACAAGCATTCTGCACAGCATCCAAACCTTTCAAGCTTGTTTTCGATGCCGAGCCATACACAATTGACCCATAATCTACTTTAAACCTAACCAGGGTTTTATATATCAATAGCAACGACTGTCTATCAGCTCCCCATTTATTACCAATTAAGTTTACGACCAATGAGTAGGCCAAGAAATCTGTCAAAACTTTCAATAGGCATTGGTTGATTGTCTAGAGTTAGCCTGATGTTCGGCTTCCTCCTATGTGAAAAAATTACCCCGATACTCTTTCTTCTGAAAAACTTAAAACCCCATTGGAGGCCCCAGTTATGATTCATATCCAGTGCCAGTTGGATGCGATTTGCCGAGAATTCTGCATTACTCCTGGAATGCAATAATGCACAATCATCAGCGTACAGTGAGTTTTTAAGATTCCGAGGAGGAGCTCGTAAGATGTCATTAATCATACATAGAAATAATGTTGGTGACAAGACACTTCCTTGTGGGATCCCGTTAGACAGCAAAAGTTCTGTCAGAAATGAAATTTTGAATAAAACAAGGCAAGTTTTCACATAATAAACGAGCATAAAGTTTTCTAAGTTGGCCATATGGCCATGTCATGTCAAAGGTTTTTTCTATATTTAAAAATACTGAAATCAAATAGTCTATTTTGGCAATTGCCTCTTTAATATGTCCAGTTTTACTAGATGATCGAGAGTTTGGCGTCCCTTTCGGAAGCCGCACTGCTCGTCAACTAACAAATTACTGGAATTTTAAAAATGCAATTGCCTACTGTTAACATGACCATGCATAAGAAGCTTGTCAATGCAATTGAGCAATAGGAGATGGCGGATCTGGGATTACCCCTTCCTTTCAATATGGGAATGACGTGAAGTGCCATGAGTTTGGAAAAGTGTGGTTTTCTAAATTCCATCTTAACCATAGCATCATGATTAAGATGCTTAATCATCTCATACTGAATCTCATCGGGGCCTGGGGATGTTCCTCTACCGGATTCTAGGGCTGGGACAAGCTCATTCATTGTTAGATCTTTATAGTAATCAAAGTCATCTCCTGTGAATAGGTTGCAGCTCAGTCGCTTCCTTGATGGTCAGGAATGCGGGATGGTAATTTGCTGAGCTGCTTGTATGAGAGAACTGCCTGGCGAATGCATTAGCAATGTCTCTAGGTGAATCGAAATTATTACCCTCGTGAATGATGTCAAATTTGAAAGATTTTTTTTTTCTTATTTATTTTATTGACAGTGGACAAAGCTCCGCCAGGAGTCTCTTTTTGCTTGTCTTATTACTCTACGAGCCCTAGCTCTTGCTAGTTTGTAGTTGCAAAAGTGATGTTATTTTTGAAAAGCCTGTAGGCTTTTCTGGTGTCCACCATGGAACTCTATGCTTAACACTATCTGTCGAATTTTTAGGAATGGATAGCAATGCTGCTTCTAAAATAGAATTATGAATATTGTTTACTTTATCATCAATGGTTTCTCCAACAAGTTTTCGAGCTTGATGCTCTTTGTGAAGGCGAACCATTCTGCTCTTTTTACATTAATTTAGGTGTTGAAGGCGTACTCACTGTGTTGCATGACTATTCAATCAAAATAGGGAGTCGTCAATAGGTGTGCCACAGGCACTTGGCTGCTATCGATGAAGAGACCAGTGATATGTCAATAAAGCTTAAATTACCGCCATTATCGTCCACCCGCGTCGGACTACCATCGTCCAGAAGGACAAGATCAGACCCATTAATCAACTTAACTACTTGCTCACTTCTACCATCCACCCACAGGGAACCTATAATGTATGATGGGTATTGAAATCACCTAAAATTACTTTATTTTGAGGCAGACGATACTGAAGAGCAAAGAGCTAATCATAGATTATCACATTATCAGATGGACAATAAACTGAACATATAGCCAGATACGTGCCATTAATTTTTACTTTGAGACTCCTCCTCCACCCCTACCCTCAATCCTTCCGACATAAATGGTAGTTCCTCAGCGAAACGACCTCGTCAGAGACGAGTTGTGTTAAATGCGTTTCTTGGAGAACTCTAATATCGGGAGCATAGGACGAGGCTAATAATTTAAGGTCATTTACTTTAGATCTAAGACTTCGACAGTTCCATTGTATAACGGTCGACGCGAAGATTACGTTTTATGGGGTTTGGAAGTGCCTTGTCCACCAGTTTTAATTTTCTTTTTATGGGAGGGAGGCGCCTCCTCTCCCTCGCTTCCCGGGGACCTCTCTTGGGAGGGATTGGAGACAGAAGCCTTCATTACTGCACCTCCTGGCGAGGGAGACAAGTGACAGATTGCGATCTGCTTCTCTCTCGAGAAACCGATCGCGAGCCAGGCGAAGTCCTCACAGGAGTAGCCCGGACGGGAGGTGCGATCCGGACAGTGATCGACCAATTTAGTCAGTTGATAAAATTTAATATTTAGTTCTTTAACAGTTTGTTTGAGTTCGGCAATATCTTTATCCTTAGCTGCAAGCTGTTGACTGACATTACTTGAACTAGGGGTGATGTTAGTTACTGCTGCAGCATAGGAAGTGTGTCAAACTTTCCACTTTCCTCTTAGCTTCAGTATAACTAACTTCATGTTTTCGAATATATGCTAATGTCTCAGTCTCCTTCTTCAGGATACTGCACTCAGCAGATCCTGACTGATGGGGACCTCCACAGTTAGCACATTTGGAAATCTGGCTAGTACATGTGATGGTTTCATGGGCTTCAGCACATTTACGGCAAACAATTTTATCCAGCATTGAGATACTCTGAGATTTTATTTAAAGCAAAGGTAAAAAAACAGTCCAATTTTCGTTTGTACATTCCCATCCTTCTTGGTCATACAATGAACGTCCACTACGTCTTAGTCCTTCATGCTTTCGAAAATTTCACTTTCTTCCATTATCCTCAAATCCCTGTGAAAGATTACTCCCTTACAGGTATTTGGGCCAATAGGAATAGTTGCTTTAACTCGGAGATCATGAATTTCCGTCAGCTTAAGTAAATCCTTAATCTAGGAGTTATATAGTACTTTAACAAGGAGGATTGCATCTCGCATTAGTTTGACAAAATCAAAATCGCTGTCCACTTGACCATCGAGGACCTTCACGTTCAAAAGCGATTGATTTTCATTCACGCATTTTACATTTGCGAACCTTGCATTCTGAGTGGGGATTTTGAAAAGTGGTTTTCTCGTTTTGTCATTAGTGGGGATTCCGTTATTTATATTCGAATTCGTCAAAGAGTGGTCAAGAGTCGCCCCTCCTTGAGGAGAAGGGGTAGCCGGGGAATCATTCATTTTGGATATCGGACCAGGTCCGACCCCTTGTCTCAAAGCCGTAGTCCTGAAGGGATCAAAAAATCTTAACTTTTGGTATCAACCTAACACCAGCAGCTAAGAGAGTAAGGCAGTTTTCCGTCCTCTACCCCCCCCCCCCCCCCCCCCGTTGGAAGCCTGGTTGCGTTCTCCAGTAGCACAGAGGGATCGAGTTATGTGTAGGACACTTCCTTACCGCCGCACTTGCCTAGGCAAAGGACGGTAATTCAATGCCCACCCCCCAAGCGAATGCGGGAGTTCACAAGGAACTCCGGTAGGCTCAGGAAAGTCACTTTAAGGGGAAAATAATTCAGATCAAAAGAAAAAGTGCGCCCCTAGTGTAGAAGAGAGCTGCGGGTCTGTAGGGTGCTGACTACGGTTACTGTAGCCTCGTGCCACCTGCAAAAGCAAGAGCACTGAAGGTGCTGACAAAGCACTATAAAGTGCACAAGGATCTTGTAATTACAGGGTTTACTTTATTTCAGTTACTTTATAGAAACAGAAGCAGCAATGTCAAGCGAGACGAGAGGCCCCGGGCTCCAGGGTAGCTCTTGTGGCACAAGACTTATTGTTTATTGCTACTGCGTTGTAAACAAGGTGCTTCCTCATCAAGAGTTCATACACGAGTGGGGGGAATCTCTTCCGGCTTTCTTGCCCTCTTATATAGGCCTTCTTGGCGGGTATTGAGAAGTGGCGCGAAGGAGGAGAGGATCGCTTGTTCTCCAACTAGGTCGTTTGGGGTCAAGACGTTTTTTTTTTTACGATAAATCGGTAATGGCAGACGGAACGGCGGCAGTTTTAGTAATATATATGGTTATCTATTATCTATGCAGGTGTGCATATACACATATATATGTGTGTATACATATATATATATATATGTGTGTGTGTATACATATATGTATATATATGTGTGTATACATATATGTATATATATGTATATATACGCATATATATGAATATAAACATATATATACGTACACACGAATACACATACACATATACATATATATATATACACACACACATATATATATA
>NC_061826.1:21976571-21979071 GCF_019202785.1 Penaeus chinensis | reverse complement strand
TACTACATGTTTTGTTATCACTTGTTTGAAGAAAACGAAAGATGAAATGTTTACGAAGCTCCCAAAAATAGATAATAGTACACTCGTCGATCATTTATGCTCAACCAATCACACTCATTGTTACAAACAGCCTAGCGTTTTCGCCTCATTCATAAAGATACAATTTACTCTATGTTTACATCGAAGAGGCTGCCAGATGTACAAAAGTGGGACCTAGCAAGTGTAGTGAAATATAATTCCGCAACTGTACTATGAATATGTATGTATATATACACATATATAAGCATATATATATATATATATATATATATGCATATATATATGCATATATATATATATATATATATGTATATATATATATATATATATATATATATATATATATATGCATTTATATATATATATGTATATGAAATAGTATCTATATACATATATATATATATAAATGTATATATATATATATATGTATATATACATGTATATACGGTCAGGGTGAGTTGGTATGTATTGACATTGCATTATTCTGTCTTTCTTATATACACACCTCAGTACATCTGACTTTGGTTTTGAAATTCTAAATCAATTTCCACCGTGTCCACGGTGAGTGCATGTAAAACCTTACTTTCATTACTCATGTATTAGTAAATAGGTAATGTTCTATGGAGCTAGTTAGATCTTAGTTGCACACTCCCTTTGGTGGGTCGTGTGGTATGATTGGCTTAGTACTGGCCAGAGCTGCAAAAAATATTTTCCTTTCTGGGAACCTGGGAAACAGGACAAACAAAATATGTTAGGTAAAAGTACTGTGTACAATAGTTCTTCCAATAGTACGCAAAAAAAAAAAAAAAAAAAAAAAAAAAAAATTGAAGGGCTTCTAATTTATTGGGTCTGGAGAAAGTTTCCAATAAAATATCGTAATTTGGTTATTGTTGGATCTTTTTTATTTTTGGCAAAGATGGACTTAGCAAAAAAGTAAAAAAAAAATTTCCTGCCAAGCCCAAAAAAAAAAAAAAAAAGAAAAAAGAAAAAAAAAAAAAATCTGGGAATCTAGTTCCCGGGTTCCGATACTTTTTGTAGCTCTGGTACTGGCCCTCCGGAGTTACCTAGATAGGATAGCAACATCATCGACAAAATCAAGGTCTGGGACCTTGACCATAATGACTTTGGATAGTAGCTCTGTCCATTATCCAATTCATGCAGGTGTTGAATTAATTTCCTGAATTAACAGGGAAGAAGTTCAACAGGCCCTCACCATACTTTAAAGCACTTTCAGTACCGGTATATAGGCTTGCTATTAGGCCAATAAGCTGTTTTGGAATTCCCATAAGTCTCGGAATCTCCCATAGCAATTCTCGATGTACTGCGTCAATTGCCTTCTTGAGGTCGATGTAGGCTGTAAGCTACCCACGACCGAATTCATCACGACAGTCCACAATTACTCAAGGATACGGTCAATTGTGGTCTTGCCAAGAGTGAATACAAACTGCTCCAGCCCCTGGTGGTCGCGGATCCGTTTCAGAAGAATGTGGGCAAAAATCTTAACTGGCATACTGAGCAGTGTAATGCCACAGTAGATGCTACAGTTCCACCGATCCCCTTTCCCTTTCGAGAGAGGGATGACCATGCCCCTCAACAGGTCAGCAGGAATGGAATCAGACTGCCAGATGGCAATCAAGACAGCAAGCTAGCCCCTTGCCATAGGTTCATCCCCAGCCTTTAGCAGTTCAGCACGGATATTACATATGCCTGCAGCTTTCCCATTCTATTGTTCAAGTCTATTGTGGACTTGGCAAGAGTGAATACGAACTGCTCCAGTCCGTGGTGCCTTAGTAGGTGGTCGCGGATCCATTTCTGAAGAATGTGGGCGAAAGCCTTGACTGGTATACTGAGCAGTGTAATGCCACAGTAGTTGCTACAGTCCCACTGATCCCCTTTCCCTTTCCAGAGAGGAATGACCACGCCCCTCAACAGGTCAGGGGGAATGGAATCAGACTGCCAGATGGCAGTCAAGACTGCATGCAAGCCCCATGCCATAGGTTCAACCCCGGCCTTTAGCAGTTCAGCAGAGATATTACATATGCCAGCAGTTTTCCCATTCTTCAGCTTATAAATCTGACAAAAGATTCATTTGGTGGGAATTTGTCTCAACATTGGATCTTCGTTCGTTTCCAAGTTTGACATTTATGGCAACGACAGTATAAATTTTATTCATAATAAAATTGCTGCCATTGCCAAGAATGCCTACCACCTGTTTTGTCGCGAACGAAGATCCACTATTGAGACAAATTCCCACCAAATGAATCTTTTGTCTGATCTCCGGGATGATAAGAACTTAATAATCACAAAACCAGATAAGGGACGGGGAATTATGTTACTAAATAGGGAGGATTACAACAAAAATCAATGACATTTTAAATGATAACACAAAGTTCAGATTGGTAAAAAACAGTATTGCTACCCACATTTTAAAACTGGAAGATAAACTTAATCGCTTCCTCCG
>NC_061826.1:21966571-21971571 GCF_019202785.1 Penaeus chinensis | reverse complement strand
TTTTTGTTTGTTCAGTCCTCCATGGACTACTTCCTTCCAGCTCGGCAGATGTCCAGCTTCCTCTACATGACCACCATGGCGTTGGAAGTCATGTGGTGACGTTCGCTGATCCTGGTGATGAAATTGCGACCCGTTTCACCAAAGTATGCTTTACCGCATCTGCTGCAGGGTGTGCGATAAACAGCACTATTAGGGTTGCTTTTGGGCTGCTTTCTGCCTTGTATTATGTTATGTATCTTTTTATCGGATGTGTTGGCGACTTTCACTGTACTGCTGATCGCTTGGAAAATGTTACATGGCGGTAATATGAGACAATTAGAAGAGGGTGCAGGATCTAATCTTGCGAGTGTGTGCTCCGCCTTCTTTCTGAGGTTTAGCAGGAAGCCTCTTGGATGTTTATGTCTCATGAAAGAATTAATTATATAGGCAACCTCATTCTCAAGAAGTTCATGGCTGCAGATCCTCGGTGCTTTGAAGAAGTGGACAGTTACAACACCAGATTTTGTTTTATTACTGTGGGCGGAGTGGCAATGGATATAATCATCTTTATTTGTAGGCTTTCTGTATACAGAGGAACGTAGGCCGTCGTCATCCCGATGGATCAAAGTGTCCAGGAAAAGTAATTTCTGATCTTCTTCCTCCACGGTGGACTGGATTATCTCGTGGACGGAGTTAAGACGCATCAGTGAATGGTGCAAGCACGACCTTCTGGGGACAATGATGAGGACATCATCTACGTAACAAAGCCAAGTAGAATGTCTGCCGATTGTATCCTTGCAGCTATACCTCTAAACGTCTCCATGAACAGGCAGACCATGACTGCACTCAGGGAGAGTTCATGGCAAGACCACTAATCTGCTGATATTCTTCTCCTGCAAAGTCGAAGTAGCTGAAATCCTCGCATAACTTTTCGGCAGCATCTATCGTGGTGCTACACGATGTAATTTCGTAGAGTTGATGTTGAAAGGTCCTTATGGCCTCCACATGGAAGGCATATATATACAGATGTATATGTCTGTCTGTCTGTCTATCTGTCTATCTATCTATATATATATTTACAGCATATATATATATATATATATATATATATATATATATATATGTGATACATGCATATATATATGTATATATATATATGATACATACGTAAATACATATATATATATATATATATATATATATATATATATATGATACATACGTAAATTTATATATATATTATATATATATATATATAGATAGATAGATAGACAAATAGATAGATAGATGTGTGTGTGTGTATACACACACACACGTATATATATATATATATATATATATATATATATATATATATATAGGTTGGGTCACGCCAGGTCCGCCGCCATGTCCGCGCTCATTGGACAGGCGGCTCCCCTCGTTCCCTGCGCGCTTACACAGGGTCCGTGTACTTAAGCCGCAGAAGCCGGAAGCCAGGGCCGGATATCTCCAATAAAAAGGAGTTTCCGGCCATGCAAAAAGTGCATAAAATGAGCCACAGGAATAAAGGTTCAAAGAGCACTACAAAACCCTCCCCAAGATATGATCATCTCCTCTTTGATGAGGAAGATATGACTCTCCTCTTGACTGAATGCTGTTGTCACTGCAGTAGCAACAGCCCTGGGGAGATCGAGTGAAGAGGCCGAGAAGGCAGTCACGATCGCCATGATGGCAATGACCCAGGCTGTCGCAATCCTGGAGGGAAGGGAGCTGGAGAGAGCCAAACCAGCCCTACCCTCACCCCAGGACGAGACTCCCCTCCCCAATCCAACCCAGGCCATGCCCTCGCAGGCAGAGGCAAACCAGACTTAATCTGTGCAGCCAGAGCCAGAACACGATGACCTTACCCAGGTAAGGCTTGCAAAGAAAAACACGGGGACAAAGCCTGAAGTAAGAAAAGCCAAACTAACAAAAGTCAGAGCTACCAAAGGCTCTCCACCCCCTAGTGGACCCTAGGGATAGCCTGACAGCAGACGAAGACCCCTCAACCAACGAGGACTCCACAATGGAGTTGTCAGACTCTGACACCAAGTAACACCATGATACACAAGCTAAGCATACTACTGTGAAACATCAATGGTTTCTCCTCAAGGAATGCCATCCTCCACGCCATAATGCGATCAAGGAACACTGATATTGTCATGCTCCAGGAGACATTATCAGTGGAGACTGTTCGATTCTTAGGGTATCATGCCTTCATGCTGCCACACACAGCTGGTAAAAGAGGCTTGATCACCTTTGTCAAAGCAACAATCCCCTACTACAAAACAGCAGGTGCACTGCACTGTGGACACGATGTTGAATCTCTTGCTGTTGAGATTCACCTGGCCGGGGGGGCCCTCAAACTGTACAATGTGTACAGCCAACCAAGATGTAGGAGCTTAGACATTAGCCAGATCTGTGCTTCTGCAGCATATGACCGAGTGATCATAGGGGGAGACTTCAATGTACACCACATGATCCTGGCTCCCTGCAGGACCAGATGCGGCTGGCTATCACATAGCCAACGTGCATTTCCTGAGATCGCTCTTCTCAATACCCAAGAGCCAACGCATGTCAGAGGAGGGGTCCTAGAACTCACCTTGGCCACTGCGACTATGGTGGAGAGAATTAGCTGGTGTCACAAGTGACCATTATGGCACTATAACTACCCTCGTGGATACTGGCCCTGCCCAAATGCCAAAACCAAATCCAAGATGGAAAACAGATAAGGCCAACTGGCAGGCGTTGTAGAAAGCCTTGGCCCACTGTCTAAGATGCAATGAATCCCCAGAATCTCCACAAAGTGAAAATGTGGAAGTACTTGAAGCCAGACTTATCAATGCCATAAATCAAGCAGCCTCACTGACCATACCTAAAACTCGGCCTGGGTGCAGGAGTCACAAAGACGCCAGGTACTTTAACGACGAGATTAAGGAGGTCAACCACAGAGCTATGGTATCAGGTCAGGCGAGCTACCAGCCGCTCAGCCCCGCACACATCATGATCCTCAATCAGAGCAAAGAGACTGGCACACGAGTTCTTTGCAAGAACAAGCATCAACAGTCTGCCAGCCGAAGTGAGGGCAAGACAAGAACGTCTACAACCAGACAGACCTGCTCATATGTTATCTTTCCTCTGATGGAACTAAGAAATGCCTACAAAAACAGTTCTAGTCTCGTACCCCATCATTTCCCACCTAGGCCAAGCTGGTGAGCTTGCACTCTTACAACTCATCAACAAGTCTTGGGAAACTTCCACTCTACCCAAGAGCTGGACGAGTGCTACCATAGTTCCCATTCCACAACCAAAGTAGCCAGGGAAGTACCGCCCCATCTCTCTCCACAGCTGTCTGGCCAAGACGGTCGAGAAATGGAAAAGGGACCCTCACATGAACACCTCCATGGGTTCACTAGAGGCATGAGCACAGCGCGCAACATAGCCACGATCTTAAGCATAATCAGCACTGGTACATCTGTGGTAGACCTAGAGAAGGCTTTTGAATTAGCAAGTCCACTTGCGATTCAAGAGAACCTGATCCAAAACGGAATCAGAGGAAAGCTCTTGGCTTAGATAGGTGACTACTTCAGGAACAGATCAGCCAGAGTCAGATTCCAAGGTCACCTATCACAGCACATGCCACTAGAAAATGGAACGCACAGGGTGGGGTTCTACACCTTTATGTCCTGCATCCTCAACATAAACCTCCCAGTGGGGTGCAAGATCATCTATGCAGATGATCTTGCAATCACCTCCACTGGTCCATACTGCCTAAATAAAGCCCAGTATTGGACCTTGTATCTGAGGAGTGTTATAGGACAGGACTAAAGATCTCTGCAGCCAAATCCAAAGCCATGGCTCTGAGACATTAAGTTCAAGGCACAAGTCTGAAAATCCAGGGAATGGACTTGGAATGGGTCCAGGCCTACCAATACCTTGGGGTAAGGATAGACTGGACCTTCTGCTTCCAGAAGGAAGTCCAGTACCTGGTTGACCGAACCAAAGCAAGACTGTCTGTCATGAGAGTAATGACTGGGAGACACATAGGAGCCAGACAAAAAGTACTAAGATCATTCTATGTACATGCCGTCCGGGCCATTGTGGACTATGCCTCAGTTGCTCTGATTGCCATAAAGAAAAAAATACAAAGACAGTCCAAAATGGAGCAGGCCAGGATCCTTCTGGGTGCCCCAAGGTGGACGAAGGTCCTCAACCTCCTCATGGAGGCAAACCTTCTCCCCCTGGACTCACGAATCGATCTAATTCCAGTCAAAGGTCATCAAGGCTCCCAAGAACACAAGGCTAAGAAAAAAATAGTCAGATGCCTAGAACAAGACAACGAGCTCTTTACAAACCAGTCAGGGAGTTGATACGCTATCAGCTCAAAGAACAGCTTCTTGCTAAAGGCATGGACTCCCCCCACCCTAACTTTATCGAAGCCCTGCCGTGGGCACAAACCTTGATAGAATTCTCTATTATAAGCCTTTCAATGAGAAGGAATCAATACCCCACGCCTAGTCTAAAGGCAGAAGCCCAGAGGGTCATTGCAGCCATCACTACCTCGGGGTAGAAGAGCAAACTTCATGGATGGATCATTCAATCTCTTTAGCCCTACTGCAGGCGCCGGCTTTGCAGCAAGGGATGCCACAATATCCATGAGGGTGACAGACAACGCCTCCTCGCAGAGGCAGTTGCAATCATGGGAGCCCTAGCCCACGCATCCCTGAGGGAAGGACACGTGGTCATACATACAGACTCCAGGGCAGCCATTGACTGTCTTCAGCACAGTTCACCCAAAGCGCAGAGAATTCTTGCTCAGGGTAGAGAAATGATCATTGGCCACCTTGGCATCAGAGGGAATGAGCTTGCTGACAGACTAGCCGACATTGGCAGGGGTATGCCCCCAAATCCCATGATCATACAACCAAGCCGAAAAATACTAAAGAAGAAATGTATTGCGGCCGCACGTACCTTCCACCTGCAGCTTCACAGAGAGGAAACGA
>NC_061826.1:21934071-21946571 GCF_019202785.1 Penaeus chinensis | reverse complement strand
CTGAGTACCAGCTGGCCGAGGGGGAGGTTCTCGTCTCCTCTCTGTGGAGCTGCCGTAGGAAGGTACGACCGACCAAGGCACACTTCTCCTTAAGTAATTTTCAGCTCGGTTTTATCGTCATGGGATTTGGAGCATACCCCTGCCAGCGACGGCTAGTCTGTCAGCAAGCTCGTTCCCTCTGATGCCGATATGGCTTGGGACCCAGTTGATGATAATTCTTCTACCCTGAGCATGAATTCTCTGTGCCATTGTGAGAATTGTGGTCAGTAGGTAGATGTTGTCTGTGGGTGAGCTGTGCTGAAGACAGTCAATGGCTGCCCTGGAGTCTGTGTGTATGACCACGTGTCTTTCCCTTAGCGACGCATGGCCTAGAGCTCCCAAGATTGCAACTGCCTCTGCCTGTAGCGAGGAGGCGTTGTCTGTTTCCCTCATGGATATTGTGGCGTCCCTTGCTGCAAAGCCGGCGCCTGCAGTGTGGCTCAAGGGATTGACCGATCCATCCGTGTAGTATGTTCTACTACCCGGAGGAGTGATGGCTGTAATGACCCTCTGGGCTTCTGCCTTTAGGCTAGGCATGGGGTATAGGCTCTTTTTCATTGACAGGCTCATTATGTTGAACTCTATCAGGCTCCGTGCCCACGGCGGGGCTTCGGCAAAGTCGGGGTGGGGGGAGTCCATGCCCTTAGCAAGAGGCTGTTCTTTGAGCTGATGGCGTATCAGCACCCTGGCTGTGTGAGACAGCCAGGAGTTGTTTGCAAAGAGCTCGTTGTCTTGTTCGAGGCGTCTGACTATTTTTTGTCTTAGGCTTGTGTTCCTAGGAGCCTGGATGATCTTTAACAGGAATTGTGTTGCCATTAGATCGATTCGTGAGTCCAGGGGGAGAAGGTTTGCCTCCATCAGGTTGTTGAAGACATTTGTCCACCTCGGGGCATCCAGAATGCTCCTGGCGGCTTCATTTTGGACTGCCTCTAATTTGTCTGTGTGCTTTTTCTTTGCAGCAATTAGAGCGACTGTGGCATAGTCCACAATGGGCCGGACAGCATGTACATAGAATGATCTTAGTACTTTGTGTCTGGCCCCTATGCGTCTCTCAGTCATTGCTCTCATGACAGACAGCCTTGCTTTGGTTTGGTCAGCCAGGTATTGGACCTCCTTATGGAAGGAGAGGGTCCGGTCTATTTTTACCCCAAGGTATAGGTAGTCCTGGACCCATTCTCATTCCACTCCCTGGATTTTCAGTCTTGTGTCTGGAACTCTCTGTCTCAGAGCCATGGCTTTGGATTTGGCTGCAGAGATCTTTAGTCCTGTCCTGCAACACTCCTCGGACACGAGGTCCAGACAACGCTGGGCTTTATTCTGGCTGCGTGGTCCAGTGGAGGTGATAGCGAGATCATCTGCATACGAGATGATCTTGCACCCCACTGGGAGGTTTATGTTGAGGATGCAGTACATTAAGGTGTTAAAAAGGGCGTTCCATTTTCGAGCGGCATGCGATGCGATAGGTGACCCTGGAATTTGACATTGGCAGTCCTGTTCCTGAAGTAGTTACCTATCCAAGCCAAGAGCTTTCCTCTGATTCCCTTCTGGATCAGGCTTTCCTGAATGGCAAGTGGACTTGCCAGTTTAAAAGCCTTCTCCAGGTCAAGGAATACCACCACAGCTGGGCACTTGCTGATTGTACTTAAGAGCGTGGCTATGCTGTGTGCTGTGCCCACGCCCCTTGTGAACCTGTGGAGATGTTCGTGCGGGGGAGCCATTTTCCATTGGAGCCGGTTTAGTACCATTCTCTCGGCTGTCTTGGCCAGGCAGCTGAGCAGAGAGATAAGGCGGTACTTCCCCGGCTCCTTTGGTTTTGGGAAAGGAACTATGGTAGCCCTCTTCCAACTCTGGGGTAGAGTGGAAGTTTCCCAGGACTTGCTGATGAGTTGCAAGAGTGCACGCTCACCTGCTAGTCCTAGGTGGGAGATAATGGGGTACGAGATCCCATCAGAACCCGGGGCTGTGTTGGAACTGGATTTATAGGCTTTCCTTAGTTCCCTCAGAGAAAATATAATGTCTGAGTTATTGGGTTCGGCTGCCCTTTCTCTGATCTGAGCATGTCTGTCTGGCTGTAGACGCTCTTGTCTTGCCCTCAGCTCGGTTGGCAGACTGTTGCTGCTCGTTCTTGCAGAGAACTCGTGCGCCAGTCTGTTAGCCTCTGCTTGGGGGTCGTGATGGGTGCACCTCGGGGCTGAGCGGCTGGTAGCTCGCTTGACCCGTTGCCACAGCTCTGAAAGGGTGGTTTGGTGGTCGAAGGACTCACACCATTCCAGCCACTTTTCCTGCCTGACTCTGTTGGCAGTTTCCTTGGCATCCGTGACAGCCTCCCTTAGGAGGGATAAGTTGTCGGGGGTTCTTTGCCTTTGGAATAGTTTTCGGCACATGTTCACCCTGTGGTTGACCTCCCTGATCTCGTCGTTGAAGTACCAAGCGTCTTTGTGACTCCTGGACCCAGGCCGAGTTTTGGGTATGGTCTGTGAGGCTGCTTCATTAATGGCGTTTAGCAGGCTAGCTTCGAGCACTTCCACATTTTTGCTTTGTGGGGGATCATTACATCTCAGACAGAGGGCCAAGGTGTTTTGAAACGCCTGCCAGTTGGCCTTGTCTGTTTTCCATATTGGATTCGGTCTTAGGATTTCGGCTTGGCCAGCATCCATGAGGGTAGTTATAGTGCCGTAATGGTCACTTGTGACGGTCTCATCGACACGCCAGCCAATCCTCCCCACCAGAGTCGCAGTGGCCAGGGTGAGGTCTAGGACCCCTCCTCTGACATGCGTTGGCTCTTGGGTGTTCAGGAGAGCGATCTCAGGGAATGTCTCTAGCACGTCGGCAATGTCATAGCCGGCCGCATCCGGTGCCAGGCAGGGAGCCAGGATGGGGTGGTGTGCATTGAAGTCTCCCCCTATGATCTCTCGGTCGTGTGCAGCAGAAGCACAGACCTGGCTGATGTCTAAGCTTCTACAGCCTGGCCGGCTGTACACGTTGTACAGTTTGAGGAGCCCCCCGGCCAGGTGAACTTCGACGGCAAGGGATTCAACATCGTGTCCACAGTGCGATGTATCGGCTATTGCGGAGTAGGGGATTGTTGCTCTCACAAGGGTGATCAAGCCTCTCTTGCCAGGTGTTCGGGGCAGTGTGAAGACGTGATACCCTGAGAAGCGAACAGTGTCTACTGTATATGTCTCCTGGAGCATGACAATGTCAATGTTCCTTGATTGCACTTCTGCTTGGAGAAAGGCGTTCTTTGCAGAGAAGCTATTGATGTTCCACTGTAGGATGCTTAGATGGTGAGTCATGATGTTACTCAGTGATAGTTACATCAGAGACATCGTCGGAGTCTGACAACTCCATTTCGAGGTCCTCGCTGGTTGAGGGCTCCTCGTCTATTGTCAGGCTATCCTTGGGTCCACTGGGAGGTGAAGAGCCTTTGGTAGCTCTTACTTTGGTTGGTTTGGCTTTTCTCTCAGGCTTTTTCTTGGCTGGCCTTGCCTGGGCAAGGTCAGCGTGATCTGGCTCTGGCTGTACAGATTCAGCCTGTTTTGGCTCTGCCTGTGAAGGCATGGCCTAGTTTGGAGTGGGGAGGGGAGTCTCGTCCTGGGGTGAGGGTGGGGCTGGTTTTGCTCTATCCATGGCAATCGTAGGTCTGAAGGGACGCTGGAAGACCAAGACGGGGAAAGCTGCAGGGGCCCCTGTAAAGTTTTCCTGCCTTGGAAATTATGCTACGGATGTGTGCTCTATAGATGAAGTTGCTATAGATAATAGCAGGTTTATTAATAAGAATATTACTTTAGATAAGAGCCAAGCTACAGATGAGGTTGCTATAAATAATAGTAGGGTTATTAATGAGAATGCTACTTTGGATAAAAGCGGGGTTATAGATGAAGTCGCTATAGATAACAGCAGGGTTATTGATAAGAATATTACATTATATAATAGCAAGGCTACTATAATAGCGGGTTTACTAATGAGAAGATTACTTTAGATAATAGCGGGGCTAATGATGAGGTGACAGTAGATAGTAGCGGGGCTATTGGCGTTTTTTCCAGTAGAGGATCCAATAGTACAGGCATTTTTTTGTGTTTAAGCCAGGGACATTAGTATGAATTATTAAAATGGAGCAAATATGTTTTTTATTCCTCGGAAGGATTCAAAGATTAGGTTAATGGAAGGCATAGTGGCTCCTATTCCGTCATCAGATGGTGCCGAGAAGTGCTTTCGAATACCTTTAAAAACGAGGGGATTAGTGGCAGAAATTGTACAGAGTACGAGTGTAGGAGAACTCATGAAATTACTAGACATATGTCCTGGTGAAGACAGAAGTAAGGTAGTAGCAAGTGTTAAGGATTACAGAAATAGAACTTGTAGATTGTTAATAGAAATCTAATATTCTTTTTAATTTATCTGGATTTTGATACATGTACATGTATATCTATAAATAGATATATAAATATATGTTTATTCACGTATTAAAATTTACACACATACACATACACACACACACACACACACACAGTTATATATGTATACATATATATACATATATATATGTATATATACATATATATGTATTTATATATCTATCTACACACACACACACACACACATGTTGCCTCTTTTTCATCAACTATTATATACTATCTGATATAATCTTTACAATTGATACTAGTCATATTCCTCTCACAGATTTAACTCTTCAAACTTGTATCAATTAGTTAAGATTAATATGAGGAAAAGTTCACAACTTTTTAGATAATTTACACATTATTTATGAACTGAAAAAAAAAAAAAAATTATATAGCCAAAATGTAAAGCCAATCACATAAATTGATATGCCAATAATACAACATCTGAGTTCATTATAATCCAATACAATAATTATAACACGTTGAATATCCATCTTTTATGTTTAATAAATAGCTTGCCGCAACTACCTAATGTCAATTTAAGCAAGCTGTTATTAATTATGAAATTAGAGCAAACAATGCCAATGCCAAAAATGGATATAAGCAAATAAGTAAAATAATTCCTTTCTCCACATGCAATGATTGAAATCATAAAAAATACTAGTAAACAAATTGAATTACAGAAAATAGTGAAAATTATATTTAGGCAAGATGAACTACTTACACCAAGCAATTTAAAATACTAAGTTAATGTCCTTATACAATTACTAACTTAAACTTAAGATTATCTCCATTAAAAAATAAATGAGTACACTTCAAAAATGGACAGGAAATATCTTATACATAATCAGGTAATCATAATACTAAATTAATCTCGTTAAGCAGTAACTAAATCAAGCAAAAACTTATCTTAGAAAATATTTAACTGATACATACATTATGCAAACACAAAATTATTCTTACGCTCCACTGGAAATTAATAATCTTCATCACTGTTAAATCAGCTTCCGTAGAGCTGAGATCTCTTAAAAGTAATTCATTAATTCCTTACTTTCTAAACTAACTTAATATATCCTTACGCTTAAAATTCAAATCTATGTGTATTCAATTATATCACTCTCAAACTTGACAATCAAATCTATAATTATTCCATTATATAATTCTTACTTCCAAAATTGACTTAATCAAATACAATTCTTGGTCCATTATATAGCCACACATAAATCAAGAAATAATCCCTAATACTACTTAATCCACATTATCCATAGCACATTCCCGTACACTATGTTCCCTCAAGATAAGGCACTAAATCACTTCAACCGGGCTTTTATAATTATACGTATATATGTAATATATATATACACATATAAATGTATATATACATATGTATATGTATACATATACAAACATATATCTATGTGTATACACATATATACGTACATATATATACATATATATATATATATATATATGTATATATATATATATATATATATATATATATACACACATACATATATATACGGACACACACATATATATAGACACACACACACACACAAATATATATATATTTATATATATATATACACACACACACACACACACACACACATATATATATATATATATATATATATATATATATATAGACATATATATATGAGTAATATATATGTATATATGGACCAATCAATTCGGGCCAGATTTGGTTGGGATAGGGATAGGGGAGAGATCCGAAGCCGAAGTCAGGGGGAGATTTCTTCAATGCACTTCTAAGTAGCACGGATCAAACGCAATATGTAGGGATGGCTCGAAATCTGAAAATGGCGTTGGCTTTGCAGTTGTATGCCATCATTGCACCAGTCAAGATAACTAGAGATCTTATGAACCATTCTATTGTAATATATTTTAATTGTCGTAGTACTTTGTAAGCAATCAAGAGCTTAAATTCATCACATCCAGTGGTGAGGGAGGTTCAAGATTGGCTTGCAGTGATGTCATCTTGTACGTGTTGGGTGCCAGTGCATGTTGGTATCAATGGGAATAAGTGAGCTGATTGGAAGGCCAAGAAAGCTACCTCGTTTTCCTCTCCCATATGTTGTTCGTCCTCAAGTAGCTTCTGTAGATGTAGGAGGCCGAATTCAGAGGTAGGTTCTTTAGCCTACTATTTATTGGGAGCAGGAGAGGGATGCAGTTGGACTGCCTTCTCTCCAACGTGTGGGACCACTGAAGGGAGGTAGCAGACAAACTTGAGGGATTGCCAATTAGGCTCTGTAATTATTGTCACCTCGGGTGTATCTGCTTTATAGTTCAAATAGAAATGGTTATGTACAGAGGCATAGGTAAATATGACACACTTTATATATCCACACCTCCCTCCCCCCTTTGCGTTTGTAGCAGTGTCTCAAGCAGCATATTTTCTTAGCCTTTCTAATCTACGTGGGGCATAGGAAGGTATCTCTACTGCTGTGGACGTTTTGTCCATGCAAGGGGCCACAGGGATGTGGGAGAGGGGGTCAATACTGGGATGGGGCGCAAGAAACGACGATTATGCTACCATATCCGGCCACTTGGGAGTCGCACCTCGCAGCCCATGACGATCCCAACCTTGTCCCAGCAGTGGGAGTCTGTGTTTTGAATGCGGACATGGTCGCCAACACTCAACCTATGTGTGCTTATCGTACTGACTTTTCACATGGCCAGCACGGGCTGTAGCTTGACAGTCGTAATCTTCTGTACTTTCCTGCCATTCCTCGGTGAAGGATGCAGGGTGGGCAGGGACACATGTACGGAGGGGGTGGCCATATAGCACCTTGGTGGGTGACCATCCAGCGGCGGTGGGCGTGTACCGTAGCTCCAGCAGGCCGCAGTCGAATTCCTCATATCTGGTAAGTGGCATCAGCCTGGAGTACAGGAGGACTGGGAGCCATAGGCTTCATGACAATGGATACAACTGCTGTGTAGGAAGACATCTATGGGGCCGTCGATGTCGAAGATGTTGTAATCGCCATCGTAGTGGACGAAGAAGTCGTGAAGATGCCATTGGTGGATGTTGAACATGTAGGTGTGGGTGTAGAAGGGACGAAATTGTATGGGAGTGGTTTTATAGTTTTATTATTACTAAAGCCACTCTTTTGCCTACACTATAGAATTCCACTATATTATTTTATAGGCGCTTTCTGAGCTAATAACCTACCCCTATTTCCTGCTTACTACCCTGGGGTTTACCTCTCCGATAGAGCACATGTCCACCATTTACTATCTTTTGTTCTTCACTTAGTCTTCTACTTCACTGAGACCTACAACATCTCATTTAATGAGTTCCTCAAGTAATACTAGGAAGTCGGATTCAGTTCTCATTGTCCTTATATTATATGTGCAAAGGTTCATCAACGTGGGTATATTCCCGTGAGCATGGGCTTGAGTATCGGAAGTGTATATATGTTTGATTATATTTTACACACTGATTTCATTTATGTGGATGTATACCTAGTGCAGACATAGTTGTTCACCCTCAAAGTACTACACATATGTTCATTTTCGTCCACATGCACAGGCAAGGATACACCTTTACATATGTTCCTATGCATATGATATGCATACATGCTACTACATTATACACAACTACACACATCCATATGCATACACATATACAGACATATGCGCATACGTATGTGTCTACGCACCCACATATATGCGAACACATGCATGTATATCTTGTACACGTACTTATAACTATACATACACATATATAGGCATACATATGCTTACGCACACGTGTATGCGCACATATGTTTATGAGTACACATTAGTGGTCACCCACATATATATATATACACACTTGTGCATGCACACACACACACACACACACACACACACATATATATATATATATATATATACACACACTCATACATATATACATATACATATATATACATATGCATACACACACATATACATATACACATATACACGTATATATTCACGCCTACACATACATACATATACATATACACACACGCACATTCATATACATACACATGTGAATATATACACAAAAACGCACAAATATACAATATCTATGTATATATACACATGTATATCCTCATGTACAAGCACGGGAACATACATATATATCTTGTACTCTTACACATAACTATACACATACATATAACTATACTTACACAAAAATAACCGTGTACACATGCCCTGTAAACACATGCCCACATGTGTGCTTACGTGCCTATACAGGCACATGTGTATTGCTTCTCTTGCATACGCACACACATGGACACGTACACATAAACACGCATACAAATGCGCACTTCCATGCATACACGCTCATATTCGTGCACAAACATTTGAACAGTGTCTGCCTGAGCGCACATACACACTCCATTATAATGAGCCCATGCATTATAATGTGCATAAATTGTAGGCTTGCAGCGGCGGGGTTGAGGGAAGGAGGCGGGTGATGTGGGAGAGGAGGATTTAGGACGATATTGGAATGGGTAAGGATGGGGCTTGGGGTTAGAGGAAGTTAGAAAGGTGATTTTGAGTCTGGAAGTTTTTCGGAGGGGTGTCGCATTCATTGGCGGTTGCTAAGCCTTCCGGTGAATGATAGAAGGCGGGGGGGGGGGGGGGGATATGCGGCCATGGGTCGCGGGATCAGCGTATAGCACTCGATTCAGGTGCCATCGCTTGAATTACGCTTTGTTAATGCATAGTTTATCTGGCGCATCTTCTGTCGAGTGACTATTATACTTGTCGCTTTATGGTAGCCATGTTTAAACCTACTTGATTTTGTAATGTACTGTACTCACTGACGGTTTGGCTGTTCCTTAGCGAATCTACTTGAGCGAAAACAGTAATACATGTGCGATTTGGTACTGCTACTCGGCGTCCTTTGGGTCTGGGGATAGGTGATGCTTCTTTTCTAATGATTTCATAATTTGATATTCTTTTTCTAGTGGGGGGGGGGGGGGATGCGGTGATTATATTATATATATTTATACACACATGTTTATATATGTCCATATATATACATATATATGCATATATATACACACATAGTTATAAATGTCCATATATGTATACATACATACGCGCACACACACACACACACACACACACACACACACACACACACACACACACACACACACACACACACACACACACAGTTATAAATGTCCATATATGTATACATACATACGCGCACACACACACACACACACACACACACACACACACACACACACACACACACACACACACACACACATATATATGTATATGTGTGTTTGTGTGTGTGTGTGTGTGTGTGTGTGTACATATATGTTTGTGTGAATGTGTATATATATATAAACATATATATATATATATATATATATTTATATGTATGTATATATATGTATATATGTATATGCGTGTATATATATATATATATATATATATATATATATATATATATATGTTTGTATATGTGTGTGTGTGTGTGTGCGTGAATGTATGTATGTATGTGTATATGTATGTTTATATATATATATGTATATATATATATATATATATATATATATATATATATATATATATACATATATATACACACTACACGCTGTTCGACCTCCGTAGTTGAATGTTTCTTATTATTAATATTATTCTGTTCGCTAAATAGTTTAGTAAAAAAATATTTGTTTAAGTGTTTCCATCTGCATTATACTTATATACGTATAGGCCTATGTAAGATGTAGCTATTTGTATTACATCTAGCCTTATTATAGTCCTTACTTTGAGACATTTATTTCGCAAATGTCGCATTTTCGTGTCTCTTGACCAAACATACAGACTGCAGTAACATTATAAACTTAATATGGCCTAATCTAGTTCAATAGATTAATTACTTTAAAATTGCGCATATGAGCCTCCTAGGTGGCCCTGCCTGGTGACTCGTTAGGTAACGCACCTAATGAGACATCTGCGCGGCCCAACGTGCTCTAGGAATTCAAACGGAAATATAAATTAGAGATCGGAAAATAATAAAGTAGCCAGGGAAAATGTCAAAACTTAGTCGTTTTGATTCTACTGTTGCAAATCTTCAAAAATTAAAATTTTGTAATATAAAATCTATACTTCGTATCATAAAAAAAGATGCAATAACTTTATATAGAAAATGTATAGCTGAATCTTATGAATATGAAGTAAACATATTTAACAAAAGATTCTAATATTAGACACTACATACATTTTTTTTGGTAATACTACAATATATACCTACATGTCGTAAGATATATCATGCTATCGAATTCTACATTCCAGTCATCTTTACTAAAGCGAGGATGGGTCTTTCCACGAGCTGAGCTAATGTTAAACATAAGACCACGATCACAAAACCAACAATAAAACAATGTCATAGGTGTGCCCTTCACACGATCAATAAATAAGCTGTTCTAAAATATGATATATAAACTACTGAGGATTCTGTTATTATAATATACTGCACTTACTTCCTTTGTTTTTCCATGTTATATCTATGAATATAATGTACAAGTTTCTACGTCCAGGATTTAGTCATATTACTTGCATATTTAAACACTGATGTCCTCAGGAAAAAATCATGAATACATTTCGATAAGAAAGCAGAAGCAAAGGAAAGCCAAAGAAGAAATAAATAGGGAGGGAGGAAGTGAGAAACTAATCTGATATGAAGACATGGTATAAAGTACAGGACACTGAAAGAGGTTGTTAAAACAGTTCATGGAGAGTAGAGGGATATATCTCCAAATGTGTGTGTTCACTTCACAATGCGTCTTCTGTGAATCAGTCCGCTAGTGCGTTTGCATGTTCAAATAATTAAACGCTTAGAAATGATTCAGGATCTCGGCTGCGAATACATTACAATTACCGTTGGCTTATTAACTTAATATGCAAACATGTAACTTGTATCAAATGACTAACTATAGGTCGCCGTTTATTTACCATTAATAAAAGCCTTCCCCTCGGTTATGATACTTACAAATATGTGCGAAAGAAGAACTATAGTAACAATGATAAACGCACAGTAACTTTTTAGTAAGGAAGGAAGG
The DNA here is from genome assembly GCF_019202785.1 of Penaeus chinensis. Classification (NCBI taxonomy): domain Eukaryota; kingdom Metazoa; phylum Arthropoda; class Malacostraca; order Decapoda; family Penaeidae; genus Penaeus; species Penaeus chinensis. The sequence continues at coordinate 21,935,038 of NC_061826.1, read as the reverse complement.
GAACAGAGGACCGCGTGTGTGAATGGAAGAGCGAAAAAATCAGAGGTAACGACCTCTTTCTCTCTCTCACTCCCCCCCTCTTTTTTCTCTATCCCCCCCCCCCCTACATATCCCTTTCTCTTCTCTCTCTTCCATTCCCTCCCTTCTCTCTCTCTCTCTCTCTCTCTCTCTCTCTCTCTCTCTCTCTCTCTCTCTCTCTCTCTCTCTCTCTCTCTCTCTCTCTCTCTCTCTCTCTCTCTCTTTCTCTCCTTAATTCTCACCTCCCCCTTTTTTTTCTCTCTCTTTCTTTCCCTCCCCCTGTAGTTTCTTGACGGTTTGACCTATGGAGGCGAACTGACAGATCGGATTGGGTCAAACATAATTGACATCTTAGTTCTCTCCAGGGTGCTAGGTTTGGAAACTAACATGGAGCCCTCGTAGAAGCATGGAGTTTGATTTAGCTTGGGTCTGCAGGTGTCATCTTGAGCTAATGGCTTTATGCATAATCATGCTTATATGCACGCCATATTGCTCGGCCATCTAGTCGCGCCATTTGGTTTAGCGCAAGGGGTGACCCATTTTTTGTCTGGACCTGATTCGCTGGTTATCTCGTTCTGTTGTTCAATGTTCTCGATCTATCTTCGTGGTTGCTCGTCCTTGTCGGCCTCCGCTTCTTGCTCCACGGTGAAATTTCTCCTTCCTCGACGACCACATTTCTTCAAAGGTATGGTATAGCTCCAGGTCTTCGGATTCGTCAAGAGTTATAGTCTTCGTTAAGGTCTAACTCGGCGGCGTATTCGTCTACACGTCCTCGCAGATATCGTCCAGGTCCTTCTCGGCTGCTTGCTCGTACAGACGTCCTTGTAACCTTTGTCTGGGCCTATGGGTGTCCAACCAGTTCCTCGATTTTGACTTGATCTACGGACGGCCAGGCAGGCGTCGCCCTTCCACAGCATCCTGGGGCGACTGGTACCTGCTCTGACGAACT
>NC_061826.1:21901571-21914071 GCF_019202785.1 Penaeus chinensis | reverse complement strand
TATATATACATGTATATTACACAAATACAAACATGCACACACACACACACACACACATGTATGTATATATACATGTGTATATGTATATGTATGCATATATATTACATATATCTCACAGACACACACATATATACACATATCTATACACACATATATATATATATATACACATATATGCATAAATATATATATATATATATATATATATATATATATATATATATATATATATATATATATATAAAGCGTTTCACCACAACAGAGCCCCCATCACCAATCACATGCTAAGAGAGTTCTACTTCTGTCAAAATGGAGCAAACCAAAGTTATTGTCTTACCCTGGTCTGCCGGATCTCAGTCGCACTGAGCTCTTTCATGTCATTTGCCATTTCTTGTAAAGTAAATCTTAAAGTAAAATTTCTCTGATTCTTTCAGAGACCTTGCTTACGGGTAAAGTGTAGGCTCCTTTCAAGCTCAACTTCCTCTCTCCATCGTGTCAGCCACTCTCACCTCAATCACACCACCCTCATTTTGCACCACTCCACCGTATCCATGCTTAACCCTTGAAGATAACCCAAATAGAAATCAAAACCCTCGATGGTCCAGCCCCGGGGAAACGTGAGATCCTTGCAATTGCACTCTTTGGTGCAGAGATAAGAGTCCTTCGGGTACTTTGCGATACGTGAAGGATACCTGGACCTGATCGAAGATGACAACCATGCCGAAAGGCCTTTTCAATCGGTTCTCCACCCTGAAAGAGCATGGTTTCACTCCCATCTTGCCAATCGAGCTGAAAGCCAAACTCACTTTTGTAAAAAAAAAAAAAAAAAGCCAGGTCGTCAATTTGACAGAGCAGGACATTGGCGACAAAATAATGACTTCTGCTCCAAGGACCCAAGTAGAACATATCTTCATGATTAAGCTAAATTACAATAGCCAAATTCTCAGCTCATACCTTGTCTCATGCCAAATTGAGTTCAAGAGGTTCACACCTCTCAAACGATACATACATTTTTTTTTTTAGATATGGCCACCTCAAACACAAAGCGGAAACGAAAAGCAGGCCAGTTGCTAAGAGTGCGGTTCAGCCACCCATTCATACTGGGACTGCAAAAGAACTGTGATGGCGCACACAGAACATTCGCAAATAGCAGAGCTCCCCACGAAAAACAGAAACAAAGTCTATAAAGTGGTAGCACTAAAATCATCCGGTACAAGCCACTACATATGCTTGGGAACCGCTAATAAATCAAGTACAAGACATAAATAGGTACTAAAACAGAATTTTCTACTAACATTATCTGAAAATGCATTACATGCACTTACATGAACTCATTAACACAGGGCTGGGACACAGCTACGGACATGATACAGAGAAATACAAACACAAATTACACAAGAAGTTAAAGTAATGAACAAGCAACACTGGGAAACTCCCACATAAAATCACAAACAAACAGGCTGCAAAATACATACAACAACTCTCCAGAGAACATCATCCGGCTAAACACTATCGCAGAGGACAGTCCCCTCTTCTCACCAGTCACACCAGAGGAAATAACAAACTCAATCAAATGCACCATCTCACCACTTGAAATCCTAGGTAAGCTACTAAAGAGGGTAATAACAAAAAGACTCCTCCCACACCTTGAAAATAACCAAACACATTATATTAGTTGATACCACTTTCGCCCAAACATGAGGACCGAGACCGCTTTCGCCCTCGCTTACGAGGAGATCGCTCTCGGTCTCAAATACAAACTAACACAATTCCACACTTCACACGCCTTCTCTGCAGCTTCCTTTACAGAACCAACACCATGCAGCAACTATGTTTCCTATGCAGACGATATCACACATCTCTCTAAATCAAAATACTTCATGAAACAAAGGACAGAAAAAGCTACACAGAGTATCAACATCTTTTTGCACCACTGGAAAATACATACAAACATCAATCAACAAATTCAAATTCACACCTATACACACAGAAACTCACAACCAATCACAGTCAATAGCATCGACATTCCGTACACTCACAGAGGAAACATTTTTTTATTTCACTTCACAAGCACAGGCTTCACAACACACGTCAAACAAAAAGACAAGCACAAATAATACAAACCAAACTCAGATTCTTCTCATGCTGCAGACCACAAACAAAACTTAGACTTTGCAGAAGAAATTGTCAGAGCCATTCTAGATTACACAGCTCTCCTGCTGGTTGCAATATCAAATAAACAAAAACTCAAAATGCAATCAGTACAGAACAAAGAACTACTCTGTGAACACATCGCAACATTTATACACCGAATTTCCACAGAAACTCTACACAGAACGTACAGCATGGAACCACTAAACACATGCATTCACAGACGAGGCAAAACCACCTGGAGCCGACAAATTATACAACATTTTTGAGAAACAAACACTCACTTTTTGGCCCAGAACATTACCAATCACAGAACGCCAAACACCCACACCGATATAGGAATCAACACAGATCGACTCTAAACTGTAACCATGCCTTTTAAGTTGTAAAAGACTATGAATAAAAAAATAAATAATAGAATCAATGACAAATGGAACGACCATCATCTCTGCCAGCTCCCATGCATGTGGTATGGATTAGCACATTGCCCAGAGGAAGGTAAAATCAGGCTTTACAAAAGCCGCATATAACCCATACTTGAAAACCCCCCTGTCCCATTAAATAACCTACCAAGAACTTCCTGGTATAAGCTACAATCGATACATCACAAAGTAATAAATTGGAGCCTCTCAACACAAGGATCCGTAGATAAATTTTCAGCAGGTCGGTGATGGGCTTTTCGCTTAGTTCAGAGCGTAATGGCCAGAGAGAAGGATCTTGTGGACTCACCTTGGCGTGTCTGCCTCAGCACATCCACTTATAGCATTATTTGCCTCCTCTACCAAAGCCCCCGGGCATTGCACTCGGTAGCAGGGATGTATTCGCTGACTTCGGCGGTACTGTGGGACAACCCTCGCCTCGGCAGGATTATTGGTACTGTAGCATCCCCTGAAAGCTCTGGTGGAGTGTGACCTCGGTCCGTCATCAGTGAAGAAAGGGACAGGCAGGTACGAATTCTCAGCCACCTGTTAGGCTGGGCTGTTAGGGCCTAGGTCCCTTTACAAGGGAGACCTGAGAACACTCAGAGCAACCTCCCTATGACTTTCCTTGTTCTCCAAGAACACACAGGATTGGTGTTGTAATTGCTCTCAGCTGGCACATCTCAGCATAGGTAGTGAATAAATCAATTAATGTGGACATCAAAATAAACACCCCAAGGGGCCCAGAAAAAGTAACCTGCTGCGGCAAGCCTTGTTTGAAGCAGAAGACTCATCAACACCCATGATGGAAATTAAAGTTCTCGGACCACTCAGCAAATAATAGACAATGGCATATAACTTTTAAAACTATGTTGCCCCAGGGTAAATAGCCTTTGAAAGGTTTACTACAGTATGACAATGCATGAACTCTTATGGCCATGGCCATAACAAAGGGAACTGCAAAAAAAAAAAAAAAAATAACCATATGCTCAGAATACAGCTCCAAGACCCACACCAACCGTAAATGCATTAACTGCAAAGGAGAGCACAGAACCATTTATAACAGCTGCCCAAAACAAAATGAGAAAAGAAAATGAGTACAAGAAGCCAACAACTAAAAAGTAAATAAACAAAAGAACAAATAAAAACGTAAAAAAGCAACACAGAATGCAACCATCCATGTATTCCAAAATGCATTGAAACCCCTTGATACACCAAGTACGACAAGACACCAAGCACGGCATGCTAAAGAAAAAAAAGAAAAGAAAAAGAAAGAACAAGTAATCCATCTCACCCTACCAAACAACCTTTTCATCAACCCCTCTGAAGGCTTTAGGCACTGGTCCTCGGAGAAACGGATTCCTGGGGAATCCTGACCCCCCCCCCCCCATGGACCCCTATTCTCACCTCTTTGCACTTGATAGCCAAAGTGAACAAGTCCAAGATGACCTTACACCTCTCAGTATACAGGTGGACCTAACTAACCTAACATAATCAGGTATAAGAATGTAAATGAAATACGAAATGAATTCCATCCCATAGACACATAGCAACACAAACCATCATTCTTCCTCTCGTGACAACACAGCACCACTTAGTCATTCAACACAATGTTCTTCAATGAGTTCGGCATTACATATAGAAAACACGACCCACACATTATTCTCATATACAGCCACGGACTAGGTAACATTAACTATACTGGTGAACGAAGCAATAGCTCATCGTACACAAAATATATAACAACTTCACATCAGAGCTCATCGCGGTGGAAGTCAACACGCCTCACCGTTCCGTCATTATAGCCACCGTATAGAGAACGACGTTTAGTCTCATGCATCCTCGACTGCACACGACAACACATCGGACCTCACCTTCCAACATTCATAAATGACCAGACAGACCAGCCATTGTCCTTGCAAACAGATAATTTGAAGCATGCAAACTGAAGCCCTCTCTCACACAGATATACCTGATCAAGGACAACCAACCACAGGTATCAACACCTGCCTAGAAACCTGGTATCATGACATAAATATCGCCAGACAAACATGCAGTCCAAAAAACAAAGCATAGAACCACGCCACACCACTAACAAAACGACACTCTCCGCTCTCTCACAGCACACTACACCAACATCCACCATCTTACACAGACTCATGGAGGGGCCCAAGAAAACGAAGTGTAAGAAGCTTTATAACAGTTTTAACACCACTTACAAGCCACACACTTCATTGACTTCACTACACTAGACAGCACAAACACAGTCATCCCCCCGACACAGAGAAGTTGCAGAGATAATACAGCATACCAGAAACAGCACATGCTTACTTGGCCACAGGACTCTTTATGTTACAATTTAAGAAAACAACACTTTCACTCATACCCACATCATGTCACTAAATATAAGCCGATCTCCTTGCTCGAAAATACTCGAACGCATCATAACAAACAGAATAAACACACCAAAAATAAACAACATTCTCAACCCCCGTCAATACGGGATCAGAGATCAAAGAGGTACTGTGAGCGGCATCGCCCTCACCTCTGAAGAAATAGCCCTCAGCCTTGCCAACAAAAAACAGACATCTTTCTCTGTGACATCAACAAGGCTTTCGACAAAGTTTGGCATAATGGATCGAAACACAAAATCATAAATCTATACTTACCATCCAACTTTACTCTCCTTTTCTGCAACTTCCTCAACCACAAAACAGTAAACATACACCTTGAAAACTTTCTTGGACCCACCATCCACCTCAGGAGAAGGGAGTATTCTATCACCAAGACTATTTATACCATACACAGCAGACCTTCCACTACCAGCACCACTAAGCAACTGCATATCACACACACCCAGCAAATCAAAACACATAATGATATGCGCTACAGAAACAGTCAACAAGAACATAAACAAATAGCCCGACTCAACCGACCAGGCATACAAATACACATAATTTCCTACACAAACACAATGAAACTACTCGGTCTCTCTTTCAACAGATGGGGTTTAACACCACACACGAAATAAATATAGCACAAGCAAACGCAACACTCGCCAAACTGCACCGATTCTCACAGTGAACAACACAAAGTTTAGACGACAAGACAGTCATCTGACTCGGATATAACCCAGTGTCACTACATACCATATAAAACACACAACAACTGAACACAGAGGCAGTCCAAATCATAGTTTTGCTATGGGCTGAAAACATACGATACCCCACCATCGCCAAAGAAAGCATAGAACCACTGAACAATCGCATCACACATGAGCACTGAAAACACAACACAGACACTATCCATTCCTGTTGACCCCACAACCAACACACTCACACAGCCACTATCCAGCTCTAACACCGAATAAATAAATACTAATAAAAAAAAAAAAAAAAAAAAAAAAAAATAGAGAAATATCCCAAGCCCTCGGGGAGATCTTTCATTTTCCAGGGATCTGCATCTGGCCACTCAGAGGTCGTAGTGTCAGATCACCGTAGGGAGGTTAGAGAATAAAATAAAAACAAATTAATAAAACTTTTATAGAAAAAAAGGGAGATACCCCAACCCTTATGGGAGAATATCTTTCATCCTTCAGGATATCTGCCATTGCTAACTCTGGCCACCCGGAGATCACAACAAAAAAGAGATCGGCCCCTTTTTCCCCATTGCACCTTTTATTCTTGTGTTACATTTTGTTATTTTTGTCATCTGTATTGTTCACTTATTTTTTGTATCACATGTTTACTTTTCCTTTTATCCACACTATCATTAAACTAAATATACAAATGTATGTTATATGTAATGGAAACCTACATCCAGCAGGTTATTGAGGATGATGATTACGTGCAGCAATTCGCCCTTACAGCTCACTTCCAATCCCCAGGAACTGGCAAAGCAGGCCGTCAGCAGGGCACACAAGCACTGATCAACCCAAAATGTTTCGCGGTAGGCTCACAATTGCCACACAAAAAAAAAAAAAAAAAAAAAAACGCAATCCCGGGGTTTCGCTCCTTCAATCATCTTCAATTTCCTTACTTTTCTCACTGGCACTTGTATCTCTCATTCTCAACCTACTTAACTAGGTAATGATCTGATCTGATCAGGATTTGTGGACCAAGGGAACAAATGGGATGCTTGGGATTTGCGAAGTTCTAGCTTCGCCCGGGCCTTCCATATATGGCTCGGCCTGTGTCAGCTTTTTATGGCTGTCTCATTTTGTTCTCTGACACTCGGTGCTTGCCGTGGGATTGCCAGCAGGCGCTCCTGTCACCAGGGTGTAAGCAAACCGCATAATCTCTTTACCAGCATGGCGGCTGTTGTCGGCGGTCCCTGTCTCAAGAACTGTGTGTGCTAACAATTCTGCAAATAATGTACGAGTGTGGCGTTCGACTCGCCGCAATGCATGCAACACCTCTCTTCACGGTCTATTGTCTCTATGATCTACCATGCACAGTGGAAACCTAGTCGCATTCTGTGAAGAATGACTTCGGTACCTCTGTTGATTATTTCATAGAGTGCCAGTGGTTCATAGCCTGTGGCGTCTGAGTACCAACTGGCCGAGGGGGAGGATCTCGTTTCCTCTCTGTGAAGCTGCAGGAGGAAGGTACGAGCGGCCGCAGTACACTTTTCCTTTAGTATTTTTCGGCTTGGTTGTATGATCATGGGATTTGGGGGCATAGTCTGTCAGCAAGCTTATTCCCTCTGATGCCAATGAGGCTGGGGACCCAGTTAATGATTATTCTTCTACCCTGAGCAAGAATTATCTGTGCTATGGTAAGCACAATGTTTAGGAGGTAGATGTTGTCTTTGGGTGAGCTGTGCTGAAGACAGTCAATGGCTACCCTGGAGTCTGTATGTATGACCACGTGTCCTTCCCTCAGGGATGCGTGGGCTAGGGCTCCCACGATTGCAACTGCCTCTGACTGTAGCGAGGAGGCGTTGTCTGTTACCCTCATGGATTTTGTGGCATCCCTTGCTGCAAAGCCGGCGCCTACAGTGTGGCTCAAGGGATCGACTGATCCATCCGTGAAGTATGATCTACTACCGGAGGAGTGATGGCTGCAATGACCCTCTGGGCTTCTACCTTTAGACTTGGCATGGGTTATTGACTCTTTTTCATTGACAGGCTCATGATGGAGAACTCTATCAAGGTTTGTGCCCACGGCGGGGCTTCGATAAAGTTGAGGTGGGGGGAGCTCGTTGTTTTGTTTTAGGCGTCTGACTTTTTGTCTTAAGCTTGTATTCCAGGGAGCTTGGATGACCTTTGACGAGAATTGTGCTGCCATTAGATCGATCCGTGAGTCCAGGGGGAGAAAGTTTGCCTCCATGAGGAGGTTGAGAACCTTCGTCCACCGTGGGGTACCCAGAATGATCCTGGTAGCCTTATTTTGGACTGTCTCTAACCTGTCTGTTATTTTTCTTTGTGGCAATTAGAGCGACTGAGGCATAGTCCACAATGAGCTGGACGGCATGTCTGGCGCTTATGTGTCTCCCAGTCATTACTTTCATGAAAGTCTTGCTTTGGTTCGGTCAACCAGGTACTCCTTTTGGAAGGAGAGGGTCCAGTCTATCCTTACCCCAAGGTATTGGAAGTCCTGGACCCATTTCAAGTCCATTCCCAGATTTTCAGACATGTCGTGAACTTTATGTCTCAGAGCCATGGCTTTGGATTTGGCTGCAGAGATCTTTATTTAGGCAGTATGGACCAGTGGAGGTGATAGCAAGATTATCTGCATAGATGATCTTGGAATAAACCCCTGAGGAGAGACCTGACCGGATATCCTCTGGCGCATCCTCGGCAGGCAGCTCCTCCGGTGCGTCCTCGGCAGGCAGCTCCTCCCGCACTTCCTCGGCAGGCAGCTCCTCCCGCACTTCCTCGGCAGGCAACTCCTCCCGCACTTCCTCGGCAGGCAACTCCTCCGGCGCGTCCCCGGCAGGTAGTTCCTCCCGGGTATCCTTCCACGGCGTGTCCACGGCAGGCAACTCCTCCGGCAGATCGATACCCACCAGATCCTTGGGCGGGTATCCCAAGCTAGCTGGTCGTTCAGGCGCACATCCTGCACCCACCAGCTGTTCCTCCGGCGCGTCCTTGGAAGGCAGCTTCTCAGGCAGTCTGATGCCCACTATATCTTTGGGCCAACTGGTCGTTCGGTTGCACATCCCGCACCCATAAGAGGACATGCAAGGGTGGTCAGCTCTGACTTCCGTGCTGCTGCAGTTGCTTCTTCTGGCGTGTATTTCGCCGTCGGCCGAGGCTTCCTCGACCGTGCCTGCTTTTTCCGACATCCATTCCCAAGGAGTCTCCTTCGCTTTCGTCCGTCTTGCCGGCAGGTTTCCTGTTGCGACGGTTCCTTGGCCAGACGGATCGTGTCCATGCGCGACTCCGTGGTCAGTCGCTCCTCTGGTCAGCGTTCCACTCCCGGGAGTTTCACCTGAGTCGCTCGGACGACCTGCTCCTTTGCAAGAGAAGGGTCAAAGCAAGGCCAAAACAGGGGACCCACGTTCCTCCACAGCGCTTGCTTTGCTTTCCGGCGTCTTTCCTACTTTCGGTTCCTGCGACGCTGCTCTTCCCACAGCTGCCTCTGCTTCTCCCATTTCTAGTAGTAGAGAGCCAGCTGCTTGCATCTGATCCGCTCCTGCTTCTGAATGTAGTGTAAGAAGGCATATCTTCAAGGCCCAGCATTTCACCTTCTTTCACGTAGTACCTCATAGTGTCGTTTTCCAGACTGTCTGATACTGGCAAGGTCGCCAATGTCAGGGTTCGTTTTAAGGTCAATGGAAACATACCAGAGGAAACATCAGAGGTTTTATTGCTAAAGACACTATTTACACTAAACATAACAGGATATTTACAAACAGATGGGAGAGGATCCAGCGGAGCAGGCGAGGTCACATGGCGGAAGGAAGCACACAACAAAGAGTCACGGGATAACTACTGCATTTTTGACTGGTGCTCCTGTGTCTCGCCGATGTAAAGGCCAATACTCTCGTTCCCCACACGGCGAGCGAGTCAATCGCGAGAGGCCTAAGCCGCCACCCGGACTGACGTAAACATCGCCGACGTCCTGAGCAATCTCGCAGTTGTGACAGTGTGTGTGTGTGTGTGTGTGCGTGTGTGTGTGTGTGTGTGTGTGTGTGTGTGTGTGTGTGTGTGTGTGTGTGTGTGTGTGTGTGTGTGTGTGTGTGTGTGTGTGTTTTTACATTCATTCGCCCGTAGCAAGGGAGGATGAATTTGCATGTATTGAAAGTAATTTTCGATTGAAGGTATGCATTCCATGTTCAGATAAATACACTTGACTATATAGTACAAGATGTCTTTTGAAAGAGTATGAAGTTATAAAGCGTGCATGCTAGCATCATGCGTCTATATCCGTAATGCGAACGCACTGCATGTTTAAATTTATATGTGTTTATATGTAAATCCTCGTGACATGTGACGCCCGCCCTGTCAGCCTTGGAGGCAATGGCAGCACAATTGACATCCGGGAGGCCGGAGTTGGAGATGAGGTTCGTAGTTTTCGGTGTTCTCTGCTCCTCTTTTGCTTCTTCGTTTTCCTTTCCATTTCTTCCATCTGTATTTCCACACACACATACATATATATCCGCACTGACTGCTGGCTCGAGTCCGATCTCACGGCCAGAAAACGACATATCGCCTTGAGAAGTCAAACGCAGGTGTCGTAGGGAAAGTCACCGCCGTGGCACAAGTGTTAGCGCGCCGAACCGCGGTTGAATAGGAAGGGCATCCAATCAGGCAAGGGTGACACTGCCATATAACCTCTCAGTAGTTGAATTGAGAGAGGCCTATGTCCTGTAGTGGAATGAATGGCTGTTAAAAAAAAAATGTATATATATATGTATGTTTACATACATATACATACATATATTTTATATATCTGAATATATATATATATATATATATATATGTATATATATATATATATATGCATATGTATGTATACATACATATTTGTATGTACATATGTTTCTATACATATATATTATACATATACGTGTATATATATGTATATATATATATCATATACATATATATATATATATGTATTGATATGTATATATATATATATATATATATATATATATATATGTATGGATATGTATATATATATGTGTGTGTGTGTGTGTGTGTGTGTGTGTGTGTGTGTGTGTGTGTGTGTGCAAATGCAATTTATTTCCTTATATTTGACACATACAGACAGGTTTGTGTGTGTGTGGCGTACATATGTGTCATGCTCATTTTAAGTGTTTGTGTATCAGTGTCCATGGATGTTCCTTAGTATGAATAATTGTATAATATGAAGATAGTATCTTGCAATATCCTTCATGTTGTGTGAAATGGATTGATAAAAGTAAGCAATAAGAAGTAAAATCTTTTGCTGGGCTCCCCCGCCCTGCCTCTCTCCCGCTCACAGGACCAATCACGCCGTCAGGAGTTCGACGCCCTTGTCTCTCTCCCGTCAGGCGAGACTCCCCAACCCGTGCCCTTTACACAAACACAGAACGGCAAGGAAAACGATAGAGAAATATTCAGAATGAAGAGGTGCGTTTTCTATGATCATTTAGTCCTTCCTACTTTTTTATCTTCTTCTTCCATTCGTTGATGCACTTTTATTTTCTTTCCATGTCTCTTTCATTCGGTTTCCACATTCTCGTTCTGACTCCTACTTCAGTCTCCTCCCTTCTTACCCCTTCCATTCACTAATCGCCTTTGCCCCCGTCCCCCCGATTCTCTTCGTATGTGTGTTTGTTGTTGACCTGGCGCGCCGAGTGGAGTCCTAGGTTTGTCTTCCATTTCTGACTCCGTGTGTGTCTACTTGTCCGTGAGATGGATCTTTTAGGTTTTTTTTTTGTTGTTGTTGTTTATTTGTTTTTGTTTTTCATTTTATAAAAAGTGTCTGTGTGTGAGAGAGAGAGAGAAAGAGAGATTGTGCGTGCATGTGTGTACATGTAATGTATATCTATCTATACATACATACATATGTACATACACCTATGTATCTTTGTATATGTATGTATGTGTGTGTGTGTGTGTGTGTGTGTGTGTGTGTGTGTGTGTGCGTGTGTGTGTGTGTGTATGTGTGTGTGTGTGTGTGTGTCTGTGTGTGCGTGCATGCGTGCGTGCGTGCGTGCGTGCATGCGTGCGTGTGTGTGTGCGTGCGTACGCGCGCGTGTGTGTGTGTGTGTGTGTGCATATACTGTATATCTTACTATCTATCTATCTCTTTTTCTATCTAACTAGCTCCATAGACAGTTTCCACCAAGTGCCCACGGGGAGTCTGTGTAAAACCTCGCTATAATTACTCATGTATGAGTAGATACGTAATATCTGTGGAGCTAGTTAGAGTCTAGTTACACACTTCTTTTAAGGGGTTGTGTAGCATGGTTGGTTTAGTACTGGCCCTCTGATTTCATACCTGGAGTGACCTAGGTTCAAGGCTTGGTCAGGGAGGATTATTATATATCTATATTAATGCGGCATTGCATTATTCAATCATTCGTAAGTGCACCTCAATACATCTGACTTCGGTTTCGAATTTCTAAATTTCTAATTTCCACCGAGTGCCCACCGGGAGTGTGTGTAAAACCTCACTATCATTACTCATGTATGAGTAGATAGGTAATGTCTATGGAGCTAGTTAGATCTTAGTTGCACACTCCTTATATTGGGTCGTGTGGCATGGTTGGTTTAGTACTAGTCCTCCGGTTTCATACCCGGAATGACCAAGGTTCGAGGCCTGGTTAGGGAAGATTGTTATATATGTGTGTATATATATATATATATATATATGTATATATATGTATATATATGTATATATATATATGTGTGTGTATACACACACACACACACACAAACATACGTGTATGTACACGTATGTGTATGTATGTGTATATATATACACCCAAATT
>NC_061826.1:21894071-21899071 GCF_019202785.1 Penaeus chinensis | reverse complement strand
AAAATCAAATATGCATTATACGCATACGTATACACACATACGTATATATTTATATTAACACACACACACACACACACACACACACACACACACACACACACACACACACACACACATATATATATATATATATATATATATATATATATATATATATATAAATGTATACCCACAGGACGCCAAGCAACTGCCAAATCGCACGGTTCAGTTTTCCCTCAAATAGATTTCCTACGGAAGGCCCAAACCGCCAGTATGTAAGTACAGTACATCACAAAATCAGATAGTTCTAAACATGGCTACCTAAAAGCGACAAACATAATCAGCCAATCGACAGAAGTCCAACCAGATAAGCTATGTATTAACAAAGCGTAATTCAAGCGATGATACCTCAAATCGAGTGACAGATGCAGACCCCGAGGGAGCAGGCCGGTAGGCTTAGCAACCGCTAAGGAATGCGACACATCTCCGAAAAACTGCCACATACAAAATCACTTCCTCCAACCCCATACCCCATCCTAACCCATTCCAACATCGCTCGAAATCCTCCTCTCCCATATCATCCGCCTTCCCCAGCCCCTGTGCTGCAAGCCTATAATTTATGCACATTATAATGCATGGCCACATTATAATGGAGTGCGTATGTGCGCTCATGCAGACGCTGTTCAAACGTTTGTTCACGAGTATGAGTGCATATACATGGTAGTGCGCAGATGTATGCATATTAGTGTGTACGTATCCATGCGTGTATGAAAGAGAAGCAATACATACGTAGATATGTATATATTCATATGGTTGTGTATATATTAATCCATATGTATGTGCGAGTATGTGCATGTGCATGTGCATATATGTTTCTGTGGAGGTGCGTATATATGCGTATAAGTGTTAGTGTATGTATGTGGGTATATATATGTATACACGTATGGGTAGTTATATGCGTATGTATATATGTGTACGAGTATGTATGTATGTGGATATATATGTATATGTGTATGTGTGTGTATATGTGTATGTATATATGTACGTATGTATATATATACGTGGGTGTGTATGTGTATTTGTAGATGTGGTGTGTGTATGTGTATGTGGGTATATGTGTAAATATGTGTACGCGTGTATGTGTATGTATATATGTAGGTATGTATATGTGCATGTACAGGTACATGCATATATATATATATATATATATATATATATATATATATATATATATATGTGTGTGTGTGTGGGTGAGTACTAGTTTGTGCTCATAAACGTATGTGCGCTCACGCGTATGCTTCAGAATATATATAGCTATATTTGTATGGGTATTTATATTCATAAGTACGTATACAAGGTATGTGCGCATGGGTGCATGCGCATATGTGTGGGTGAGTACATACATATGTATGCGCATATGTTTATATATGTGTATGCATGTGCATGGGTGTAGTAATGTATAATGTATAAGTATGTATGCATATCATATACATAGGAGCATTGTAAAGGCGCCTGCTTATATGTGTACGAAAATGAACATATGCGTAGAATTTAGGGCATTTGCGGGTGAACAACTATGCCTGCACTAGGCACATCCGCATAAATAAAACTAGTGTATAAAACACAACCACATAAATACACACCTTTGATACTCAAGCCCATGATCACGGGAGTCTACCCTAGTGTAGTGAGCAGGCCCGTACATTGCTGCTCAAAAGTCCACACTAGACAGGACCAACTAACTCGGCTGTTTACCTCACAATCAAAAACCATGACTGCACAAACAGAGCAAAAGCCCTCATTCCCCGAACGCGAAGGAGCCCCTGGTTACGACGGCGATCAGGATCGCTCCGGAGCAAAGGGTGCTAAGAATCCCCGGTTAAGAACAGGCCGCCCCACGTTGATGAACCTTTGCACATATAATATAAGGACAATGAGAACGGAATCCGACTTACTAGCATTACTTGAGGAACTCTCTTTCATTAGATGGGATGTTGTAGGACTCTGTGAGGTTAGAAGACTAGGCGAAGAACAGAAGATACTAAATGATGGACACGCGCTCTATTGGAGATGTAAACCCCAGGGAAGCAAGCAAGAATTAGGGGTAAGTTTATCAGTTCATAAACGTTTAGAAAAAAAAAAAATATCGTAGATTTCCATAGTATAAACGAAAGAGTGGCTTCAGTAATACTACTACTAAACAATAGGTACAAAAAGATTGTTCAAGTCTATGCTCCAACCTGCAGCCATAGTGATGAAGAAATAGAAGGCTTGTATGAAGATGTTCATTTAGCCATTGAGAAAGTAAAGACCTATTTCACAATAATTATGGGAGACTTTAATGCCAAAATAAGTAGTGGAGAAACCGTAGTGGGGAATCACGGAATAGGCACTAGATATGAAAAGGGACAAATGCTAATCGATTTTGCGGAGGCTCGATCACTCAATACTATGAATACATTCTTTTAAAAAAAGACTAGAAGTGGACATGGAAGTCGCCATCGGACATTAAAAACGAAGTTGACTTCATAATTTCAAATAGGCGCGATATAGTAAAAATGTGGAAGTTATTAATAATGTAAATGTTGGCAACCATAGGTTGGTCAGAGGCCAAATAAAATTACACGTCAAAAGGGGGAAATTAATAAACTCATGCGAAAACCGCAGCCAAACTTAGCTAACTTGAGACCAGAGTGACATAATTTAACTTTAACATCCAAAAGAGATATTCACTTCTCAGCGATGGAGATCTCAACATTGACCAAATAAAGAAACAGTTCAATGACATAATAAAGGAAGCTGCACTTGAAGTAGGCGGTAAGAACGTCAAACAAACCACCAGTAAGCTCTCAATAGAAACTAAAGAACTTATGCAAAAACGTAGAGTCATAAAAGCATTGTCAAAAGGGGACAAAATAAAATTAGTTGAACTAACAAAACTATAAGTAAAAAGAAGAGAGAAGTACGGAAATTAAATACTCAAATAATAAATGAAACAGTGATCTCAGGTACCAGCATGAAAACAGCTAAAAAGAGACTTGGAATAGGGAGAAATTAAATATATACAATAAAGAAACCAGACAGAAGTGACATATGATAATAATGAAATCATAATAGTGGAAAACTTTTACAGGGATTTATACAACACAAATGAACAGCAACGGATAGAAGCGAACGCGGTAACTAGAGAAGTAGCTAACATCACAACTGAAGAAATAAAGAGAGGGCTTAAAGGCACCAGGTGAAGACGGTATTAGTATAGACCTTATATTACATGCAAGAGAAATTGCAACAGTCAAACTAGCAAATCTCTTTAACAAAAGGGGACAGAAAGGATCTAAAAAACTACCGACCCATAAGCCTCCTCTCAGTTACTTACAAACTGTTCATTAAAATCATCACATCTTGCATCTCTGACAGTCTGGATTCTAACTAGCCTAAAGACCAGGCAGGCTTCCGCAGTGGATTCTCAACAACAGACCACATACACAGGCTCACCCAAATAAGAGCATATAGGAAACTTGTATATGGCATTCATCGACTACGATAAGGCATTTGACTGTACTAATACCAGCAGTACTGTTTGAAGACAGAGAGTAGAGGAGGTATATTGTAAAACGTTGAAAGATATTTACAAAGATGGGACAACAACTATCAAGCTCCACACCTAAACCAATAAAATCCCAATTAGAAAAGATGTTAGACATGGCAATACCATCTCACCAAACTGTTTACAGCTTGCCTTGAGGAAATATTGAAGAAGCTAGAATGGACCGGAAAAGGTATCAAAATCGGGGACGAATACCTAAACAATCTAAGATTTTCAGATGAAATTGTTCTCTTCAGTGAATCTGCAAATGAAATGCAGCAATTAATAAATGATCTGAAAAGAGAAAGCCTGAAAGTCAGACTCAGGATGAACAAGAAAAAGACTAAGATCATATTCAACAGTATAGATCAATTCAAACAGATACATGCGCTAGAGGTGGTAGACAAGTATATATACCTAGGGCAACTCTACAAACACATCTAGCAAAGAGAAAATTAAGTAACACATCAGTCTAGGCTGGAGGGCATTCAACAGACACAATAGCAAATTAAGAGGGTCTTTGACATCATGTTTAAAAAGAAAAGTCTAACCAATGCATCCTCCCATCTGAAACATGGACTACAGCAAAATTACTGGAGAGGAAACTAATAAGTAGCCAGAGAGGGATGGAGAGGTTGATGCTGGGAATTAGCCTAAAAGATCAGATGATGGCGATGTGGACCAGGCATAAGTGGAAGATATACTTGGGAACATCAAAAAGAAAAATGGGCAATGGGCAGGTCTTATTTGTCGGAGACAGGACAACAGATGGACAATGAAAGTAACAAACTGGGTTATAGATAACATAAGGAGGCTAAGGGCCAGACCAATCACAAGATGGTGCAACGAAATAGCAAAATTTGAGGTCCAAGACTGGAAGCAAAAAATGCAAGGCAAAGCAAAATTTGAGGTCCAAGACTGGAAGCAAAAAATACAAGACAAAGTTTGGGAGAGGCCTATGTCCTGCAGTGGATTCACTAAGGCTGCTGCTGCTTATATATATATATATATATATATATATATATATATATATAAATATATATATATATACATACTTACATACATACTCACACACACACTCTTGGGTTAAGTAAAAACTGCTTCTGGTAGTGGGGTTCTGGTTCTGAGGAGTGTGGAGCTACCTTTTAGACACAATTGGTCCCAAGTCCACTTTGACCCAGAGTGGAGCACTTGTCTGGGTCTTATATATGGGATAAACAGAAATATATGTAGTCATTGCTGGCAACCTTTCTAGAGACGGTGTCTCAATAAAAACAGGAAGGCAACTGGAAACCACGATAACTGGTCTTTCTCTTGTATTTCTGGCAAATATCTCAGGACATGTCTCTCAGTTGTTCTAAAAGGGGAATGCGGACGTTGGCATTTAATATTCCATCAAATTAAATATTTTTTTTATAGCTTCTGTTTCTAC
>NC_061826.1:21886571-21889071 GCF_019202785.1 Penaeus chinensis | reverse complement strand
GTTTAAGGTTAATCTATATAGAGCCTTTACAGTATGGTGGCAGGGTGGTCGTTGCGTCCTTTCGGCTCGCAACACAGACACAGCCTCTGGTTACTGCTCGCACCATCGCTCCCACGACCATGTCTTCAGATCCTGTTGTGAGTACATATCTGGGCCTTTTTCCTTTCTTTTCTCTATCTTCCCCCTAAATGTGTTAAGCGTATGTGCAGTTACGCTCACGCTGGTTTTGTTGGGTTATAGTGCTGATTGACAGCAAATGGCACGCTCTCCATTCTTCAGACCTCAGATCACAATACTGTGTGATCACGGTATGGGTTCTAACAACATGAATATCGTTCATTTATTACATATTTGTTTAATTTTTTCTCGTGATTAGAGAGTATATTGTTTCAATTGCAACGAATTTAGCGCGTTCATGATTTTACTGTTCTCATGAACATCATATCATTATTTCTTTTCTGACCACTGACCATTTCCCGTCTTGACCTGACCTCGGGTGATCTGACCTCACATTCTCTCTGAGTGATTGAAATGCTGAAATGGATGTGAGAACAGCTGGCACTTCCTATAAATTGTTTTCTAGAATTGTTATATTATAGCATCCGTTACATGTTCATTGGTGACACGTTCTATCAGCGCTAGAGCGGAGCTTATAACGCGAATTATTTACATTTTTATATAGCGCCAGGATTACCTGGGGTTGCGCATATGCCTAATAGATCCGCGCTCCGACGATGGTTTGTTCGGCAACTTTCGAGCCGGTGTGACCCACTGTTACGTCCATTAATTAATGTAGGATTTATGCTAGAATCGTGATTCACTTATTAATCACACCCTGCTCACACTTTAGACGTCACTGCCATGTTTGGGTAAATCCCATCGATTTGTGATTCATGACAAATACCCATAGGGCATTGCATGAGCGCGCCATCACAGACTCGCAGCTAGAGTGGGTTATTTATAAATTTTCCCAGCTCGTTTCGCTTCGTAAAGTACGGTATTTGAGGTATAGACCCCCGTCAATGAAGTCTGCATGTACAGTTTGACAATACCTCGACAGATTGTTCCCCGAGAAGATTCGCTAGCGTGAGGCCGCGAATTCTGTTTTCACGTCACCATTCATTAGTGCGTCATTCTGTCGCTTATCATCAAATGTTAAATTCAATGTGGTAGCTGAAATAATTTTGTAATACTTCTATAGCTAGTTTATTGCATTTTCGTAAAATGAACGTTAATTTCCGTGTTTGGCATCCATGTCCGGTCTGTGTGAGGTCACTTTCACTCTCATTAATACATAACACACACACACTCGCTCACGCACTCACTCATCTGCCCGCGAGTTTGTCAGTTGTGATGTGTGACTTGTGACATACATTTATTTTCTGTGTTACGATAATGGTTCAAGTAAACCTTTGCGGGTTGCCAATTGTCGTTTCTCTAACCTTATATATCGAGAGACGGTTTGGTAGTTCACGCTAGGTCTTTGCGGACCGCTACTACCGTCTCTCTCTTCTAATTTCTTCTTGGAAGGTAAAACACACACAAGCAAAAAAAAAAAAAGACGAAAATAACAAAAATTTGAACATTAAAAACTGCAAATTATATAAATAATCGGCCAATGGCATTTAACACCCCCTATTCTCTCTTGTCTCTCTTTTCTCTTACTATCTTGGCCTTTATGTGTATAATCTGGTTCACGATATCTGTCACAGTACTGAAGGAGGCCCTGCTGCAGAAACGGTCACCTTTGGACGCTGTGGAAAACGTCACCGGAAGATCGCCAGAAACCGAGAAAGACTAGGATAATTGTCAGAGCAGAGTAAGCGCAGCCTGCCAGTACGCCCGTAGATCCAGTGAAGGACCAGGAACTCGTCAGAGCAGGTACCAGTCGCCCCATGATGCTGTGGACGGGCGCCGCTTGCCTGGACGCTGCAGATCCACTTAACCTCCAGGCCGAGTTAGGCCTGGTCAAGGAGGACCTGTGCGAGGCCTTCGAGGATGTGTGGATGTCGAGGACGGACGGATTTACCAGGGACCAAGATGAAAATGACGACAGGGACGAGCAGCCACGAAGATGCACCAGGGACGGCACACACGAGAACGGATTAACCAGCCAAGTTGGGTAACCCTTGAGACAAATATTAGGCGCCTCGAGGGCGAGGCGTTAGTAGGTGGCCGAGCAATATACTGTGTACATAAACACGTATACGCTATGGCTCCCACGTGCTCGCTGGCTGCCACGTTGGCGTGCCCACGCAGTGGGCAAGGGCCGCACCCAAGCCAAGCGGGCAAGGGGCCGCCCCCACCAGTATAAAAGGCCAAGGATGACCCAGGTCACAGTCACAGAGAGTTCCTGCCCCACGCTTGTCCGGTCAAGGCAGAGCCACGGGAGGGCTACGGTCATAGTCGCCAGCCTCTCGCCCCCCCCCCCCCCCCCCTACCTGCGACCCAGTCTTACCAAGACTTGCATCGTGTGATCTATAACTGTGTTGCTTACTCT
>NC_061826.1:21866571-21874071 GCF_019202785.1 Penaeus chinensis | reverse complement strand
AGCTCAAGACACCCGAATATGAAATTCACTGATGAGTATGAATATGAAAAGGACGGAAAATTGCCCTTTTCGACATTTCAAGGTACGGAAAACCCATATTTACTGGTCTGTGTTCAAAATTTTTTCCTCCCAGTTACATACAAACGTAATCTAGTCAACACGCTCACCACTCGAGCTTACCACATTTGCTCAAAGTGGACTTACATTACTGAGGAACTTTCATTCACCCGAAACCTCCTCTACAATAACGGCTTCCCCCCAAAAAAATTCTGATACATATATCGGTAAAACTCTGAATAATATTGTCAACAATGAAAGCTCCAACACTACTGTGCCGAAGAAAGTGCTTTACTTCCCCTATTATCTACACAGGTCCACCCAGCGTCCAATTAAAACAGAAAATATCCAAACTTATCAGTGAATTCAACCCACATACCAAACTAAGAGTAATTTTCAAAGAAAAGAACATTATCCAAAACCTTTTCAAATTCAAAGACTGAATACCACATGAATTAAGATCAAACATTGTGTACAAATATACGTGTGATAGCTGTAAGGTATCATATATTGATAAAAACCATCAAACATCTCAAAACACGCATCTCACAGCATCTGGGCAGCTCTTCATCATGGAAAGTATACTCACATCTATTCATAAACCAACACTCAGTAACAACGAAAGCTCTACACCACTCATATGTTTCTAAAACCCTATCCTTTGACCGTATGTAGTGCCCATAAGGTGTGTGTTTTTATTTTTTCAATTTGTTTCGCTCCGTCTTTTTGTTTTTCATCCATTAATTTATCGGTTTTAACAGTATCCTTTTGTTTCTTTTGTACTAGTCATCTAAAGTTTTGCTTTTAGTTCAGTCGAGCTTTTGTTTATTTTAGTTATATGCTGTCTTTGTTTTATTACATTATTTTAGTTTTAATGCTTTCATGATGATGATGATGATGATGATGATGATGATGATGATGATGATGATGATGATGATGATGATGATGATGATGATGATGATGATGGTGATGATAAAAGCAATATCAATAATAATGACTGTAATAATGATACTGATAATATTGTTGATACCAATCATAATAGCAACAATAATAATAATAATGATAACGATAATAGTAATTATTATAGTGATAATGACACTAATAATAATAATTATTATCATCATAATTATCATTATTTCTACCATTATTATTGTCATTATTATTATTAATCCATTGCCGATGGGGAAAATGAATTAAAAACGGGGAAAATGCTGAGCTCATTTTTTATATATCTTTTGTGAAATGTCTCTGTTAGTGCTTAGCCACAAAGGAGTCAACTAGTAGATCGTGTGACCCTACCTGATTTCACTTTTCCTTGAATTGGCGGGAAAAAAAGTAGTATCTAGTACTATAAATATCGATGGTAAGCATCTTAATCATGATGCCATGATTAAGTTGCGACAAGTGTACAATGAAATTTGGAAAAGCCACACTTTTCCAAACTCATGGGACTTCGCCCACATCATCCGAGGTTTACTCTAAAAAAAATACTTTAAACGACTCAGAAACAACAATGCCGAGCGTGACGAGAGGCCCCGGACACCAGGGTAGCTCCTATGGCACACGACTTATTGGTTGTTGTTGCTGCGTCTGGAAAAAAGGGGTCTGAGCATTACATTGTCTCATACACATCAATAACAGCTTTCTTTCTTAGTTGGATTTCTTGGCTATCAAACAGCGGCATGTGGCCAATGTTATTAAGCCAATGGATCCGATTCATTCTATCAATCTTGATAAGATCATAGAGTTTTGTCTCAGAGAAGTGATTACTTTACTGATATTTTTTTTCATCATCTGATATGTTTTTTAAGGTAAAACCTTTTTTTTTTATTCTGAGGTAATTATTTTGTGGTTGTCTATAGTTGTTGTATTGGTTGTTGCAATGGGGGCATTGTTGAGGGAATTTTTTTTCAATATAGGGAGTGAGGTGGGTGAGTCTTGAAGCGTTGACCCTAAGGCGGGCCAACACCACCTCTTCCAACCATTCTTTCTTTCCTGTGGGATGTGTCCCACAGGTCTATATCTGGTCTGATTTTATTTGTGAGTTGGAGGTTGGTCCACTCACTTTGCCACAGGAGATGTATTTTTGCTTTTATAAGAGACACAAGACACCTGAGATCTGTACGAACTATGGTAGTGTCCAGATCGCCAGTTGACCCAGCTAATTTGTCAGCCTGTTCATTGCCATGGATACCAGAGTGGCCTGGTACCCATATTAGCTTGATTGATTTGTTAGCACCATGTAACTTACGAATGATACTACCCAGCAGTTCATTTTTAGTGGTTTCTAAGAATTTAATAGCTTTAAGTGAACTTAATAAATCGGAAAAAAATAACTATTCTATCGTGGGTCGTCGATAGTGCCAAATCGATAGCTTTATTAATGGCAAAAAGTTCAGCAAGAAAGATCGATGTATGATTCAGCAATCTGAACTTTAGTTCACATTCAGTCGACCATACACCCGCACCAACACACTCATCTGTCTTGGAGCTGTCGGTATATATATGAAAAAAAAATTGAGATGTTTAACAAGGATCACTCTGAACCTCGTACCTCCACCTCCGGCGCCATGGCCTTGGCTGATAGAAGCCAGGCTTCCATAATAGAAAAATTGGGGGTTTCCCATGGCGCTATGTTTGACTGAACCAGGTTATCGATGGTAGAGAGATCTATACCGACTTTCTCGACGAGGTCGTGGAGTCGCGTGGCAAAGGGCCTAGCGCCTCCATAGCCATTAGGGTGGCTTGGGTCTCGAGCCACTTTTGCGGCATAGGTCAGTGCTAACTGGCCGTGTCTGAGTCGGAGGGGAGGTACTCCTGACTCCACCTAAAGACGCTATCCAAATACATTTTAGGGCTCCAACACACATGCAAACAAGCATTCTGCACAGCATGCAAACCTTTCAAACTTGTTTTCGATTCCGACCCATACACGACTGACCCATAATCTACTTTAGACCTAATCAGGGCTTTATATACCATTAGCAAAGACTGTCTATCAGCTCCCCATTTATTACCAGAAATGCACTTTGATAAATTTAGTACTCTTTGACACATATTCTTTAATTGACCAATGTGGTCTTTCCAATTGAGTCTACTATCTAAGAGTAGACCAAGAAATTTTGCAGAATTTTGAATAGGTATTGGGTGGTTGTCTAGAGTTGGCCTGATGTTCGGCTTCCTAAGTGAAAAAAATTACCCCAATACTCTTTCTAGTGGAAAACTTGAAACCCCACTGGAGGCCCCAGTTATGAATCATATCCAGTGCCAATTGGATGCGATTTGCTGAGAATTCTTCATTATTGCTGGAATGCCATAATGCACAATCATCAGCGTACAGTGAATATTTAAGATTCCGAGGAGGAGATGGTAAGATGTCATTTATCATACATGAAAATAATGTTAGTGACAAGACACTTCCTCGTGGAACTCCATTTGCCTGGACAAAAATGTCCGAAAAAAAGTGACATTGTCAGAAAACAATTTGAGAGCAAAAGTTCTGTCAGAAATGAAATTTAAATAAAAGAAGGCAAGTTTCCACGTAATCCAAAAGCATAAAGTTTTCTGAGTAGGCCATATCGCCATGTCATGTCGTAAGCTTTTTCTATATCTAAAAATACTGAAATCAAATAATCTTTTTTGGCAATTGCCTCTTGAATATGACTGTCCAGCTTTACTAGTTGATTGAGAGTTTGGCGTCCCTTTCGGAAACTGCACTGCTCGTCAACTAGTAAATTACTGCAATAGCCTACTGTTAACAATTCGTTCCATGACCTTGGCATAAGCAACTTGTCAACGCAATTGGGCAATAGGAGATGGCAGATCTGGGATTACCCCCTCCTTTCAATATGGGAATGATGTGGGCGAAGTGCCATGAGTTTGGAAAAGTGTGGCTTTTCCAAATTTCTAGCAACTTTATCATGGCATCATGATCAAGATGCTTTATCATCTCATATCAAATATCATCAGGGCCTGGGGATGTTCCTCTACAGGCTTTTAGAGCTCGGACAAGCTCATCCATTGTAAGATCTTTATTGTAATCAAAGTCATCTCCTGCGGCAAAGTGAATAGGTTGCAGCTCAGCTGCTTCCTTGATGGTCAGGAATGCGGGATGGTAATTTGCTGAGCGGCTTGTATGAGATAAATGCCTGGCGAGTGCATTAGCAATGTCTCTAGGTGAATCGAAATCCGTACCCTCGTGGATGATGTTGTTAATTTTGAAAGATTTTTTTTTTCTTATTGATTTCATTGATAATGAACCAAACCTCTGATATTTTGGTATTGCTGTTAATTGTAGAGACAAACTTCTGCCAGGAGTCTCTCTCTGCTTGTCTTAATACTCTACGAGCCCTAACTCTTGCTTGTTTGTAGTTGCAAAAGTTCTCATTTGTGAAGTTATTTTTGAAAAGCCTGTAGGCCTTATTGCGTCGGCACAGCGCCCTGCGGCAATCTGGTGTCCACCATGGAACTCTATGCTTAACGCTATCTGTCGAAGTTTCAGGAATGGATAGCAATGCTGCTTCTAAAATAGAATTCTGAATATTGTTTACTTTATCATCAATGGTTTCTCCAATAAGTTCGAGCTTGACGTTCTTTGTGAAGGCGACCCAGTCTGCTCATTTTACGTTAAATTTAGATGCAGACGGCGTTCTCACTGTGTCGAATGAATATTCAATCAAAATAGGAAGATGATCGCTTCCCAACGAGTCGTCAATTGTGTGCCACAGGCACTTGGCTGCTATTGATGAAGAGACCAGTGATATGTGAATAAAGCTCAAAATACCGGTATTATCGTCCACCCGCGTCGGACTACCATCGTTCAGTAGGACTAAATCAGACTCATTAATCAGCTTAACTACATACTCACCTCTACCATCCACCCGCAGGGAACCCCATAACGTATGATGAGTATTAAAATCACCTAAAATTACTTTATTTTGTGGCAGACGTTCCTGAAGAGCTAAGAGCTCATCATAGATTATCACATTATCAGGTGGACAATAAACTGAACATATAGTCAGGCACGTGCCATTATTTTTTACTTTGCATGCGACAAACTCCAAAGTAGAATCAATAGTCACTTCAGTAAAAGGGAGGCTTTGGTGGATGTACATGGCGACTCCGCCTCCACCCCTACCCTTACGATCCTTCCGACATAGATGGTAGTTCCTCAGCGAAACGACCTCGTCAGTGACAAGGTGTGTGAAATGCGTGTCCTGGAGAACTATAAAATCGGAAGCATAGGACGAGGCTAATGATCTAAGGTCATTTACTTTAAATCTAAGACTTCGACAGTTCCATTGTATAATGGTCGACGCGATGATTACATTTTATGGAGTTTGGAAGTGCCTTGTCCACCAGTTTTAATTTTCTTTTTATGGGAGGGAGGCGCCTCCTCTCCCTCGCTTCCCGGGGACCTCTCTCGGGAGGGTTTGGAGACAGAAGCCTCCATTACTGCACCTCCTGGCGAGGGAGACGACTGACAGATTGCGATCTGCTTCTCTCTCGAGAAACCGATCGCGAGCCAGGCGAAGTCCTCACAGGAGTTGCCTAGATGGGGAGGTGGGATCCGGACTGTGATTCAGTATCAGCCTCCTTAGGATGTTTATGCTGGGTTGATGCAGCCATTTGATCGACCAATTTAGTCAGTTGATAATCTTTCATATATATTTTTTTTTACGGTTTGTTTCAATTCAGCAATTTCTTTATCTTTAGCTGCAAGCTGTTCACTGACATTACTTGCACTAGGGGTGATGTTAGTTACTACTGCAGCATAGGAAGTATCGGGTTTGTGTGTCAAACTTTTCACTTTCCTCTTAGCTTCAGTATAACTAACTTCATGTTTCCTCATATATGCTAATGTCTCAGTCTCCTTCTTCAAGTGTCTGCACTCAGCAGATCCTTACTGATGGGGACCTTCACAGTTAGCCCATTTGGAAATCTGGCTAGTACATGTGATAGTGTCATGGGCTTCAGCACATTTATATCTTAATGAGGTGTGTCTGAATTTTTTGGCATCTATTACAATGCTTTTGGACATAAGGTCTTACTTGAACACGTTCATATCCGACATTGACATACTCTGGTATTATATTTAAAGCAAAGGTAAAAAAAAACACAGTCCAGTTTTCGTTCGTACATTCCCATACTCATACAATGAACGTCCACTACGTCTTGGTCCTTCATGCTCTCGAGAATTTCACATTTTTCCATTGTCCTCAAATACCTTACAGGTATTTGGGCCAATAGGAATAGTTACTTTAACTCGAAGATCATGAATTTGCGTCAGCTTAAGTAAATCCTTAATCTGGGAGTTATATTGTATTTTAACAAGGAGGCTTGTATCTCGCAATTTTTTGACAAAATCAAAATCGCCGTCCCCTTGACCATCAAGGACCTTTTTGATGATAAAGGGGTTCACGTTCAAAAGCGATTGATTTTCATTCACGCATTTTACATTCGCGAACCTTGCATACTGGGTGGGGATTTTGAAAATTGGTCGTCTTGTCTTTTCATTAGTGGGGGTTCCGTTATTCATAGCCGTATTGGTCTGAGAGTGGTCATGAGTCGGGGCGACTCCTTGAGGAGGAGAAGGGGTAGGGGAAGGGACCCCTTGTCTCAAAGCCTGGAGGGATCAAAAACTCTTAACTTTTGGTATCAACCTAACACTATCAGCTAAGAGAGCAAGGCAGTTTTCCGTCCTAACCCCCCCCCCCCCCCAGTGGAAGCCTGGTTGCGTTCTCCAGTCGCACAGAGGGATCGAGTTCCTTACCGCGGAACTTGCCTAGGCGAAGGACGGTAATTCAATGCCCACCCCCCAAGCGAATACGGGAGTTCACGAGGAACTCCCGTAGGCTCAGTAATGTCACGTTAAGGTGAAAAGAATTCAGAATATAAGAAAAAGTGCACTCAAATGACTCCCCAGACTACTGGGCCTCCCTACCCAGGGGTCAAAGCCACAAGGGCTACCCTGGTGTAGAAGAGAGCTGCGGGTCTGAGCTGGGGTGCTCACTACTCCTACTGTAGCCTCGTGCCACCTGCAAATACAAGAGCACTGAGGGTGCTGGCAAAGCACTATAAGGATCTGTAATTACATGATTTACTTTATTTATTTTTTGGAAAAGGTTTGTTTACTCTTCAAAAGTTCATACACGAGTGAGTAACAGCAAAATAAGAAAACTTAAAATATTGTCATAAATCAGTAAAAAGGGTGCCGCAGAGGCAGTACTCGTAATTAGCTCATTGGTAACTTAGTACAAGTGTAGCCATCTATGAGAAAAAAAACAATTAAACAAGTAAACTCACAGTGGTCATGGCATGTGCGTACATCCCATGCCCGTCGGCAATGGGTTAATAATATTATCATAGTCACCGTAACAATTGAAACGATATTAACACTAATAATGATAATAATTATTATTCATATTGTTATTATAATGATAT
>NC_061826.1:21856571-21859071 GCF_019202785.1 Penaeus chinensis | reverse complement strand
TAAATTTTCCAGTGGAGCGTAAGATTACTTCTGTGTTTGTATAATGTATATTTGTTAAGTATTTTCTGGAATAAGATTTTTGTTTGATTTAGTCACTATTTAATTAAATTATTTTAGTATTGTAACTGCTTAAATATAATATATTTTTCTGGCCATTTTCTTGAAAGGTTCTCATTTACTCTTTAATGGAGACTGACTTAGTAATTGTGTAAGGACAGTAACATTACCTTATAGTTTAAGAATTATAAATGCCTGGTTTAAGTATCTTAATTGCTTGGTTTAACTATCTCATTTTACTTAAATATAATTCTACAATGTTTTGTAATGCAGTTTACTCACTAACAGAAACAGTTATTTCTATGAGTTCAGTAATAACATGTGGAAAAGGAATTCTTTAAATTTTTGCTTATGATTATTCTAAGTATTAATATTGTCAGTTCTAATTTCATGATTAATAACAGTTTGCTTAGGTTGAAAGTTATTTCTTAAAAGTAACAAATAGATATTCAAGATGGTATAATTAATGTATTGGATTATAACTAACTCAGATATTGAAACTGAGAATCTCTCATGGGGGCTTTGGTTGCTGCTGCTGAGGGGGAAAGAAACCTTGTCAGACCAGGACCATGGGCACACAAAACATTCAAGCAGAGAGATCCTAGTGAGAATAAACTAGGCATACCTGATGTAGTCGATGGGACGAGTTAACCTCCTGCCCACACCAGTCCCACAAACGATCATGTATGAGCTGACACAAAAGCCAAGATTGCTGCTGAAACTCGGAGACAATGCAGCTAGATTTGAGAATTACCATGAAACTACCTCAAACAGCTCAAGAAACCATCAGAGAGCAGTGTAACAAAATACAGGGGTGATAGAACCCTCCACCACCGGTTAAGACCAGTGGTGTTCGAGTTTGTGTCGATTACAGAGCCCTGAATGTAGTTATAAAAAAGGATTCTTACCCACAACCCAAAATAAATGAGCTATGGGTCTTACCCAACTTAGATGCCCATGCAGCTTATTGCGCTTTTGAGGTTGACCCATCGATCATAAACTGCTATTTCTGATGGGCATCGACTTTTTCAGCTTGCTGGCCTCTCATTTGGCCTGCCCACTGCCCCTACCATATTTCAGAGGACCATCAATGTGGTACTAGCTGCGGTCCTAGGCAGACATACACTGTGCTACCTGGATGTCTTCATATATTCTAAGAGTTTTTCACAGTACTTCATTGACCTGGATGAGACCCTAGGTCTTTTAAAGACAACTAGATGAAAGCTTAGTTTCGAAAATTGCAGTCACCTGCCCTTTAAATAGTCAGGGAAGTCAGACACTTACTTTAATATAGACTTTGAGCTCCATACAGATGCCTGTGTTGTAGTAGCCTTGCCTGATAAGAGTAAGTTATTGGCTATTTCAAAGACACCTGCCTTTTGAACAGTCAGGGAAGTCAGAAGATTCCTTTAATAAAGGATGTGAGCTCCATACAGATGCCTGTGTTGTAGTAGCACTTGGGGCTTGTCTTATTCTACAAGACACCAAACATACGCCCCATGCTATTGCTTATTATTGAAATTGAGATCTGGTGAGACCAGGTTCCGACTATTGGCCTTCAGGCACTCACAGTAGTTGAAAGTGTGAGGGTCTTTGACCTATATTTGTATGGAAGGAGATTCGAAGTGTATACAGACCACTTTCCGCTGATACCAGTATTTACAAGAACGACTAACTCTCCAAGGAAACAAGGTATTCGCACCTATCATTTAAAACTTTTTAGTCAGATAGAAGGAAGCTCCTACAAATCATGTCCTTGATATGCTATCGCTTATCATAGCTGGAAATTGAGATCTGCTGTTACCAAACTAGCCAGGTGGCTAGTTTCGTAAAAGCTGACAAGTCTCCCTAAAAGCTAGTCAGGAAACAAGAGATAAATCCTCATTTTGCAGGTATACACTGCTAACTGAAAGATGGTAATGTGCCTTAAAGAAAGTTACCTCAAGCCTTAGCAGAATTTAAGTTGAAAGATGATAACCAACGCTTACAGCATCGACCTGATCATATATTCTATCGCTGGTAGCCCGTTCCAACCTCAGGAATTGGCATCTCATCCTAGTGTTCATAGAACATTCGAGAATGCCCTTTATATGGATTATTATGCTCAGAGATGTTGAGGCAGATGTAGATGTCTGTGTATATATATGTATAGATATATATGTATATTTAATATATATATATGTATAGATATGTATATATATATGTGTGTATAGATATGTATATATGTATATATAAACATAAATGTGTATATATATTTATTACACTCACACACACATAAATATACATACATATATATATATATATATTATATCATCATCATCATAAGGAGGCATACGCAGCACCCAACCTTTGCCTCCACCTCCTGGGGTGCCTCTGAGCACACCTCCATGCAGCATTCCTTCCCACCCCCAGCATATCTTAGCAGATCTGATCGACTTGCTTC
>NC_061826.1:21836571-21844071 GCF_019202785.1 Penaeus chinensis | reverse complement strand
TTCCTTTTATGCATAACAAATATCATGACGCCCGCCGAAAGCGAAGCCGGGGCCCAGGGTAAACAGTATATGGGGCCCCTTTCTGGGCCTGCAAATGCAGGACGCTGTATGACATACCAACTTACTGACATGTCAAAAAATCTATATCAATTAATTTTTTTTTTATGATTTTCAATAAGTGATGCATGTGCAAGGAACTCCATAATAGCAACAGAAGGTCAAGCTTAATTTCCGGGCTCTGGGGCAGTTGCCCCTCCCTATCCCACCCACACAGCATTCTTGTTGAAAATGAAGACAATGGACAAAAACATGTGATGCATATTGCGACATTTCTTTACTTTTTTTCTGTATCTATATACCAGTCAAGTAAAGTACTCTGTCTATCAGTGATTGATTGACTTTTAGTTATTGTAGTCATCATTTGGTATATCTATAATTATTTTTTCATATCAAAATATTTTATCACTTTTGATGGCCAAAGGGAGGGGAGCAATCCAATATTGCAATATTGTCCGTAATTATCAACATTGTCTGCAGTGGCTAATATCAACAATTACATTACGAAAGTATGAACAGCAATAGAGCACTGTATTTTCAATTAAGTAAACACTCAATCTTACAGTGAAATTATGAACATTTGGAAGGGTTTGTTTCTTTTTGTCACATTCCTCACATTTACAACCAAGACTTTTTAACTTTCTAATCAACTCAAGCTTTTGTGCTTCTGTTCGATACACCCTTTTCCCCTTTTTCGACGTGTCCTCCAGATATGAATATAGAAAATCATGAATACTAACCACTTCAAAAAACATTGCCATAAGCTACATGTGTGCTTATACCTATGTAAACAAAATGACCTAACCAACTAGCAGTCAACTCACAAAGCAGCAACTCATATCCAGTGGCATTCCTATCAAGGTTTGTTATTTATCTGTAGTAATATATATGTGTGTGTGTGTTTGTTTGTGTGTGTGTGTGTGTGTGTGTGTGTGTGTGTGTGTGTGTGTGTGTGTGTGTGTGTGTGTGTGTGTGTGTGTGTGTGTGTGTGTGTGTGTGTGTGTTTGTTTGTTTGTGTGTGTGTGTAGATAGAAAGATAAATTAATACCCCATGTTCTAACAATGAAACCAGGGCTAAACAATACTACCACTGAATTCACCATGCCATGTAAACTACCAACCACCTTTAGTTTGGTTAGTGCCTGTTACCTGCTACACTGGCTTTATTTGTGATCATTTGATAATTTTTCGTTTATGTTTATTGTTCTGTTATTTGCATGTTGTTTAACTCTATTTAGAATTGATTCTCCGTTTTTTAGAGCAGCGATGGAGATTGAATCACTGAAACGTTTCCAATTGCAAGAATGAAATTCTCAGCCGCGTTGCTTTTCCTTTTACTGATATATATATATATATATATATATATATATATATGTGTGTGTGTGTGTGTGTGTGTGTGTGTGTGTGTATATATGTATGTATGTATGTGTGTATGTATATATGTATGTATGTGTGTATGTATGTATGTATGTATATAGATGTACTCCAGATGTATGAAAGTGACAAGGAGCCATCTCCTCTTTTCCTTTGTTCTAAAGGAACAGCTTTATTAATACATAAATGCACCTGTCAGTTGCAAGTATAACTGTTTTGTGGAATTCATCTGTATTTACAAGTAAATTAAATCAAAATGTCCAGTTATAATACACAAGTGTGAGACAACAAATTGTTGGTCATTGCTTGTAGTGCATTATGCACCCAAATAAATTATTTATATATTAATTGGGGGTATTTTCTTATTATAAAGCATCGGCGATACATATATTGCTATCGGTTGGCGCTTTAACTATCTACGAAGAATCAACGAATTGGAATCACTTTAACCAAATGTTGAGTATTAATGTACTGGTATCACCTTAGACAATTCTGTGTACCGATGCCCATCACTTCACACACACACACACACACACACACACACACACACACACACACACACACACACACACACACACACACACACACACACACACACACACACACACACACACACACACACACACACACACACACACACACACACACACACACACACACACACATATATACATATATATACAGTTATGGGCATATTTCTCTCACAGATATGAGACAGTGTCCACAATAAGGATCTGATGAGGGAGGTATCATGGGTGATGGCAAGTTGATATTTTTTCCTGAGCTACATGGCCACAAATAGATCTTCGACAGGAGAGTGCAAGACGTACTGATTTGGAATCACAGACTAACAAACCATTCATTTTTTCTCTGAACAAGAAGGGTTATTCCATCCAGGAGGTAGAGCTTGAATAGTTAGGTAGCCTGCGGCCAAGCCATTCACTACCCACTAGCGGTTGCATGGTGGAGGAGAATATGGCACATGCTTCACTCTTATCTGCCTGTAATGAGCCGTCTACATAGAGATAAAGTGCGGTGGGGATTAACGCTGACACATTGTTTCTGTAGGAGAGAAGGGTCGCGTTTGGAGATTGTTGTGAATGTGACGACTGGATGGGGAACTCGCCATGGGGGAAGGTCGAGAGCCTTGTCACACAAAAGCAAGTTGCGGTGCCCTGGTCGAAGTCTGGCTGCATCTGGATCACACAGTGTTCTGATGACTGCAGCAAAATGTAGTGTAAGATGAGGGAAATGAAGGCACTTAACAGAAATATGTAACATAAGCATAAATTCAGCAAATGGTGACACGTTCAATTCAGTTTGCATATTAACTATTGCTTCCACTTCCACTATCATGGCATAAACCCGATTTTGGATTTTTTTCCCGAGAGGCACTCATGCTTTCCTTGGATACTGACTAAGAACAAGGGACGGGTAGTCAACTGCTGTTGCCCCTTTTTCATCAGTTATATATTGTGTCATCAGTGTCTGATATAATCTTTATAGTTCATATCAGCTACATTTCTCTCACAGATAAATATGAGGAAAAGTTAACAACCTTTTAATAAGATTAAACATTACTTATTAATCAAAAAATATTATACAGCCAATATGTAAAGCCAATCACATAAATTGATATGCAATATAACAACATCTGAGTTCATTATAATCCAATACAATAACAATACCACTTTGAATATCAATCTATCAATTTTAACAAGTAGCTGGCCACCTTATTCTAAATGCTAACATACAAACAACAATATAATTTTCAACTTAAGCAAGCTGTTATTAATTATGAAATTAGAACAGACATCAACACTTAGAATAATCATAAGGAAAGAATTCTTTTTTCACATGTAATTACTGAAATCATAGAAATATTTTTTTCTGTTATTTAGTAAATAAAATGCATTACAAAAAATAGTGAAATTGTATCTAAGTAATATGGCATACTTAAACCACGCAATTAAAATACTTAAACCAAGCAATTAAAATGTTAAAGTCTTTTCACAAATATTAAGTTAAACTTAGGATTATCTCCATCAAAGAGTAAATTAGTACATTCCAACAAAATGGTCAGAAAGTTATTTAATACTTAATCAAGCAATTATAATACTATTAATTTCATTAAGTAATAACTAAATCAAGCAAAAAAAATATTCTAGAAAATATTTAAATAATATATACATTGTGCAAGCACAAAATTATTCTTACGCTCCACTGGAAATTAATAATCTTCATCACTACTGACTCCCACTTCCGTAGAGATGAAATCTCTTAAAAGTAAACCATTAACACCTTACTTTCCAGAATAACTTAATATATCCTTACACTTAAAAATCAATTCTATATGTATACAATATCATTGTTAAGACTTGAAAATCAAATCTGTAATTGTTTCATTATATAATTCTTACTTCTAAAATTAACTTTATTAAATACATAATTTGGTCCATTATATAGCCACATATAAATCTAGAAACAATCCCTAATCCTACTTAATCCACATTATCCAAAGCACATTCCCGTCCACTATGTTCCATCAAAATGAGGCACTAACTCCTTTCAACCGAGCTTACCAAGATGTGCCATAAAAATGACATGACTATTGGATACTATTCCGAAATCTAGTCCGCCGTTGTCTGTCAATGAACGTCTTTTATTCCCAATATGGGAGCCCATCCGGCTACACCCTTAACAGTTAATATGAATATAATATAATTTATTTTCACTAATTTGAGAGATACCGGCATCAGGACTTTCCTGTGCCCCAGCAAATTTTCAGCACAGTGTTTATCACTTTAAACTTTTTTCTACCTGCCATCCCATACTGGTAGGTTATGATATATATTGTGACTTCTTTTTTGCTTCTGTTGGTCCTTCATGTGGTGTCACAAGATATTTTCAACATTTTGATGTCATGGTGCACCTATATTCTGTGTCTTGCCCTGTTGACCATATTTTTGGTGTGGAATCCTCACAATGTTATTCCATTTTTGGATGTCTCGTTACGGCTTGTATGTTTCAGCCGTTCATGCAGCATCCGCTTCGCCCTCGTGTTGTTCACCTGATAATGCCTTGTGTGTCTACGACAGATCAACTGACTGAAGGAATAGTACATAACAAACCCTTGCTATGGGGATTGAAACACTTGTAGTGCTTGACAGGGTTGAAGTGGTGCTGTAGACAGTCAAGGGCTTTAACAATGGGGTGAACTTGTCTTGCAGATATGCCAAGGGTAATTCTGACTGATGTGCCTAAATACAGATACTGTGTGCAGTGAGGGATAACATTCTTACCCACAATGAACTCCGGCAGAGCTCTGAGGTTGCGGAAGGAGAAGATTCTGCTCTTTCCGGGGAGATGATGAGACCACAGGCAGTAGAAGATGCATAAGCATGGAGGAGCTGAAGATCTTGAGGTGTAGTAGAATGGATGCAGATATCATCAGCATAACAGGTAATCATTCATAAGAGCTACACACACCCTTGAAAAGGACATGTGAGGTTCTGCTGAAGAAATAACCCTGTCTTTTCCCCTAACCCTAAAATCTACAAGTTGGCCGAGTATAATTTCCCTGTTGGCTACATCGAATGCTCTTCTGAGATCAAGAAAAGCAACCACACTGGTGGAGGGGTGTGTACTTCTTTGTGGAATTTGTCAGTACTAGGGTTTGGGATTGGAAGAACTGTGCTGCAGGTCCTGGCAGAAGGCGCATGTCCCTGGCGTATACAAAGATTATAGAGTTGTAGCAGAGGATTCCCAGGAATTTCCTGAATAAGGCAAAGCACTTGATAGGTAAGACCATCATTCCCAGGGAAGCAAGTCATAGGCTATAGGTGGTGGCTGGCAGGGTATTGTGAGACTAATTGACACAGCCATGCCAAAAATTAACCCCTGGCATGTGACATCGAGGACGTTTCCACTGTGATGTGTCACAAGTGGCACTATGCACACTTATTTAAGGCAAAGCAGCAGCGAGATAGATGACCAAGAACTCAGCATTTGAAGCACCATGGCTACCCATTGTTCATTCTGCACAGCAATTACCAACTTAAACTTAAGATTATCTAAATGAGTATGCTTCAAAAATGGACAGAAAATATCTTATACTTAATCAGGCAATCATAATACTAAATTAATCTCGTTAAGCAGTAACTAAATCAACAAAAAAATTATCCTAGAAAATATTGATACATACATTATGCAAACACAAAATTATTCTTACGCTCCACTGGAAATTAATAATCTTCATCACTGTTAAATCACTGAGATGAGCTGAGATCTCTTAAAAGTAATTAATTAATTCCTTACTTTCTAAACTAACTTAATATATACTTACGCTTAAAATTCAAATCTATATGTATTCAATTATATCACTCTCAAACTTGACAATCAAATCTATAATTATTCCATTATATAATTCTTACTTCCAAAATTGACTTAATCAAATACAATTCTTGGTCCATTATATAGCCACACATAAATCAAGAAATAATCCCTAATACTACTTAATCCACATTATCAATAGCACATTCCCGTACACTATGTTCCCTCAAGGCAAGGCACTAAATCACTTCAACCGGGCTTACCAAGATGTGCCACAAAAATAACATGGCTACTGGATGCTACTCCGAAATCTAATCCGCGTTTGTCTGTCACTAACCGTCTCTTATTCCCGATATGGGAGCCCATCCGGCCACACCCTTAACAGTTATCATGAATATAATATAATTTATTTTCACTAATTTGAAATATACCTGCGTCAGGACTTTCCTGTGTCCCAGCAAATTTTCAACACTGTATTTATCACTTTAAACTTTCTACCTGCCAGAAAATTGTATTTTCTTGTTCCCAGACTGGTGTGTTGTAATATATATAGAGATCGCTTCAAACTAGTTATTGTTTTCGCACTCGTGACTTCTTTCTTCCTTCTGTTAGTCCGTCACGTGGCGTCACTTTGTCAAGAGATGTTTTCAACACTTTGACGTCATGGTGCGCCTCTATTTTTTATATCTGCGTTTTGTCCTGTTGACCAACCACATTTTTTGTTTGGAGTCCGCTCGAATCCTCGCAATGTTATTCTATTTTTGATGTCTCGTCCCGGCTTGTTTGTTTCACCCGGTCATGTAGCATCCGCTTTGCCCTCGCGTTGTTCACGTGATAATGCCTTCGTGGTCTACGACAGGTGAAATGATTACCCTAGTTTGTTTTTGAGGCTATTTCTGGTCGTTTCGCAGTACTCGGCAACCTGACGGATCATGTACTGCTGTGGGACACCTTTAAGTATGAAACACTCTATGCAACTCATCTTATCATCGTTGGCGACCTCCACCGATGATAAGATTGCTTGCAGAGCAGTGCATGGTGCAAGAAAATCTGCTGATTGGCCAAGAAGAATTCCCGGAGGAATAAACGGTAAAGTAACCCGTAGCAAGAACATTACCGAAACCGGGCATCCCATCCTGCAGGACGATAACAGGGCTAAGCTCACGTAGAGTCGAAAAACAATGGGCACCGGGTCGCTGCCGGGCGATATGTGTGCGTCAGAGCACGTATAGAGACAATATTGACTTATTACTAATTACATGCCCCCCCCCCCCCCAAAAAAAAAAAAAAAAAAAAAAAATCGTCGGTGGGATCGTTACCAAGGACCATGTAAAAAAGATGAAGTGACGTTCACGATTGAGAAAAAAGACTGAAAGACTGAAATCGGTATTCTTGTCTTGAAAAGGGAGAGAAATAGAAAATCGTTAGGATGAAAGAGGTAATTTCAAATTAATTGATGAATTATGATGAAAATCATGAACAATATGAAATCGTAGTAAGTGATATAATACAATAGTATCCGGCACTGAGAGACAACTGAAATATAGAAATAGAAATATAATAATTTGTATACATTTTCTCATTCGAGGTTGGAGTCAGATAGCAATAAAGGATTGACCATTGTACCTGATTGAGGTCCGAATGATGTTGATATCCAAATAATTTATTTAGAATAGCAAAAGTTAGTAAACTAAATGCATGAAAAATAAACATTGTGCCCGAAAAAATAAACAATCG
>NC_061826.1:21826571-21831571 GCF_019202785.1 Penaeus chinensis | reverse complement strand
GTATATATATAGTATGTATACTAGAACCGGTAAATGTTTTAAGGGTAAAGTGCTTGGTCCACTCGCTGTGTTGATGGGACATAACAAAACGAACGACAACATAACATCGCCCATCCCATCCACCTCTCGAAAACCCCTCTTCTGCTAATTCCCTATTAACCCCTTCTC
Organism: Penaeus chinensis; assembly: GCF_019202785.1. Lineage (NCBI taxonomy): Eukaryota > Metazoa > Arthropoda > Malacostraca > Decapoda > Penaeidae > Penaeus > Penaeus chinensis. Next base: position 21,831,403 of record NC_061826.1, on the reverse strand, counting down.
TGACTCCTCTGATCTGACCCCTCCTTTGGCCCCTCCTCCTTCCTCCGGCCCCCGCACATCTTCCCGCGAAACATCACCATGGCTCATTGTCACCCCCACCAAGCCTTTAACTCAACCGCCCCATTTGGCAAGAATACATACCATGCCCGCTGTAATACAAGTTTATTTATTGTATTTATACATAGGTAGTTCTACAAGTTCTTAATCACCAAATAGCCAGTTATTAAAACTACCTAACTCACCTGTTTACCCTTTTCCTTCACTTTAGGATAGAGTCTTTCATTGTCTAAAATATTTTAATGACCATTTGATAATCATAAAATCAATGACAATAATAACATTATCGATAGCAATGGTATTAATAAGAAAAACATTTTGCCACCAATTCAAGGAATGGGGAAGTCAGGATCGGTAACTAGGGCTACTGATAGACTCCTTGCCGGATGAGCACATGTGGTGTCATCTGTAACAAAATTCACCAAAATCTACAGAGGACAGAACATAAATCCGGGGCAGTTGGGTTAATGTGCTAACCAAATTCGATGGAACTTCGATGCCTGTGGAGAGGAAATACAGTGAGTCCCCGACAACGACCCCAAGTTTAACAAACATTGCGTTGTTAAGTGTTCCTAAAGCCATGAGCAATGGTTTAATTGCACCAGGTACAGTCATACTAAATCAGCATGCCAGTTCCCCCCATCTTGCCCATATCACCATACTGAAACCTGCAGAGTGGTCGTTCCATACTACTGACTATGAACTCTTAGCAATTACCTGGGCACTCCATCAGTTCCGGGACATCAAGGTTTTACAAGAGAAGTTGTAGTGATTCCGGAATCAGTCAAACCTAGAGTCCTTCAACTTCTGCACAAGTCACGCGAAGCAGCACACTGTGGCGTGTATAAGGCCATTCAGATGGTTAGAGAGAGATTTCTTCCCCCTCCTTATCACTAAAGATAAAAACCATGTTAAGTCATGCAAGCTCTGCCCACATTTCAAGGGGTCCACCAACCAACCCGTCCATGCCTTGTGAGGTCTCCTGGGGTACCTTATCAGGTTTTGTAACCACATGTAGAGGGAATAAATATACTCTCCAGAATGAGGGCATGTATAACTTATGTAAGATATTGAACATTACCCAAGTAAATATTTTACTTTATAGACTTCAGAGCAATGGAATCACCAAGACATTCATGCGATCACTGGTAGACACAACATCTGATAACTAGGACGACTCCCTTCCAACCATTCAGTCTGCCATCAAAAGCACTTTTCATTCATCCCTTAGAGACACCCCACACTTTACCACACTGCCGTATGACCTTTTTCAGACCAAATATCATCCTGAATATTCTGACAGATACGCCGAACAAGATCACATTCCAGAAGGCAAAAGAGTATCTCACAAAATCTAGGGATCAGATACTCCCATATCAACATAAGATGGCATGTGCAAAGTCAATAGATGTCAGCACTCTGGTATTTCGGAAAATACACACCAGTGAATCTATGAGTCCAAAGTTCGCTCCTTGCTTCGATGGTCCCTATAGGGTATTATAAGTCAAGAATAACAAGACACACCGTAAATGTTTAAAGTCTAATTCTGTTGCTTGATATCATTTCAATATACTGAAATTAACCAGTACCTGCTATACACCTGACAACACCTCATATTTGTATACTTTCACAGTACATACAACAGTCTATGGCATTACACTTCGAGCTACCGTTACATGCTTCTATGCTAACACTGTCTTTAATTACTAGTTACAATATAGTTAATCAGTGCAGCATCAGGTCCTCACCATGTCCATTCCTTCTCCCTTTTACAACATTTCTGTCATTTATTTCTTCAAATTTTCCACTGCCACAGTCAAGTGCAATGTGTTTATGCCAGACATTGTACTTACTGGAACCTGTCTTCTCCCCCTTTCCTGGGAGTTACCAATGACGTCATTATTCGTTCCAGCGTTTCACTCTTTTGTAGCCAATATATACATTTATGGCCATAACATTAACTCTATGTCATTGGATTTACCGGCTTTCAGTATTACTATCCCCAGGATTAGTACGTCACACATTACAAAGATTCACAACTGTCCCCTTAATCTTCCTTCTTTTGACTTACATACTATATATCACTACCCAGTCTCCTAGAGCTGGCATGGTAATCATGGAATTATTGTTCTTGATGTGTTACGTCATCTCCTACCATCACGTAAAGAGCAAGAGACTGAGGTCAAATACACCCATATCCCCAGAAATGGCTCCCCTGGGTGGTAACAACACAAGGTATCCTGAGGTAAACACTGCAGCAACAAGTGTCACGAACAATTGACTTGCACCATTGTTCATTCATGTACTTGCCATGTACTGGATTTGGCTTAGCTCGAGACACCGTCAGTATATGACCGCAGAATGGCGGAGCAAGCCAGCCCTGTCGATCCTGACATCAACCCCAGGGATGGATCTCGAGGACCGTACATAATCAGTGTACCGAAGCTTAATCCTTCACCAAGATGGTAACGATCAAGGAGTCCCCGCTTGGGTACTGCCACTCATCTTCTTTAGCACGGAAGAGTGGTACCAGAATAATATTCATGCCAAATTACAGCAGATATCATAGCTACAGATATCACGGAAGATAGCCCGCCCCACTCCGGCCATAAATATCGTAGCATGGGTACCCTGGATGAGGCTAGTAGCGTTCCGTCTACGGTGGACCTGACCTAAGCGAAGCTAGTGACCCAAGTCGCCGCCAAGCTGACCCTCGGGAACCTTTGTATTGTGAAACCCTCAGAGAGAGAGAGAGAGAGAGGGAGTAATGGGGAAAGAGAAAGAAAGAGAGAGAAAGAAACACACATATATTTAGATAGACGAAAGAGAGAGACAGGCAGAGAAGGAAACATATAGAAGGTATAAAAAGTAAAACCTATTGATCCAGCAGCTAAAGGAAGTTACATGTACAGTATATCTTTCATTGATGACCACTCAGGAACTCTTAGAATTTACCTCATTAAGAATAAGAGTGATACAGTGTAAGTCATGAAGAGTTACACAGCATAAACAGTACCATGTGCCACTATAAAAAGCCTGAGATGGGACAATGGAAAAGAATCCACAAATAATGAATTGAGAACTCTCCCTATATAGAATAAGATTAAACAAGAGTTTACTGCAGCTTACTCTCCTCATCAAAATGGAGCAGTTGAGAGATCACACAAATCTAATTTTGACATAGCTCACTGTTTACTGATTGAATCCAAATCCCCTAAAGATATGTGGAGATCTGCTGAGAAGGCTGTTTAATACATCAGGAATGGGTGCTATAATTTCTATAACTCAGAAAACTCCAGTAGAAATGCTCACTGGAAAACGGACAAACATAAGCAGAATCAATATGATGGGCTCTGAACAAAGCTTACTTTACTTCCCAGAAATTAAAGAAAATATCATGTGTCAAGTTCAAACTTACCGAATGTAGCTCAGATGAAAATGATATTGAAGACAGGAATACAGCATAAAAACACTTCAAACAAACCGAGATGAGTCACGAAACAACACAAGTGAAGAAATAATATATCCAGCTTGAAAAAAAACGGAAATCCTAATGACTAGATGACTCAATTACTGAAAAACTGGACAACAGCAAAAATGTCTACTCTTCGTGCTTTATTGGACGTGGATGTACAAAAAAAAAAAATGTCAAAACCGCATACTTGAATGCCGATATTGATCATGAAATTTATGAAGAACAACCTGAAGGTTGTGGGGAAAAGGATTGTGATGGAAATGTTTGTACTGTATGCTGAAAAAATGACTTTATGATCTGAAACAAAATGACAAAATGTGGAATGTGTAATTCTTAATTTCTTGATTTCAGAAGGATTCAAGCAATCGCATTGTCTGTATCTTGAGCATTGTGATTGGATGATTTACTTTTTGACAGCAGTAACATGCCCCTGATAAACAAATGCAAATAGTCTTTTTATTAAAATGTTTCAATGTCTGATTTAGGTAAACTAAACTGGTTTCTTAGTATATTATTTGTTACAGATAAAGATTTAATTAGACAGATTTAACATGTCAGATTGTTATGCAAAAAATATACCATGTAGTCCATATATTGTCAACACTTCAACAGTAGAATATGATGAGTTGGCTAATACAACTCTTTACAGAGAAACAGTTTGTAAACTCATATATGTTACGGCAGGTACTAGTCCAGACATATGCAGTGTGGTTACTATACTTTCACATTATATATCAAAACCTACTAACGCTCACTTAAATGCTGCTAAGCATGTTCTTAAGAGTTGGAAAAGTACCATGAAATATGTTCTTACATTTAGAAAGACGGACGAACCAGTTCAGCTAAAGACATTTTGTGATTCAGACTGGGGATCATCTGAAGACAGAAAAAAACATATCAAGATATTATTATTTCCATTTACATAAAGATTGACCATTTATATCATGAAGAAGTTAGAGGCAACAAAAATCCAGCAAATCACTAAAGATCAAAGCACATCGATATTCGTTAAGATGTCATTAGAGATGAAGTAGAAAAGGAAATGTGGTCATCTTACGCCGCTACGGAGCAGAATCCAGCTGATATTTTTACAAAACCTGCATACCAGAATTGGAAGTGTTTTTAAGTTTATTAGGGAATGGATTCTCAGATCACATACCCATCTTTAATAATGAGAGGGTGTTAGAGTCCTCAAAGATGGTTATTAGCCTAAGAATACTCTTTTTTTCAGATATCTACTACATACCTCATACGGTTACCTCATGCTACCTAAAGTGAAATTCTGTTTTGTTAAGTTAAC
>NC_061826.1:21756571-21761571 GCF_019202785.1 Penaeus chinensis | reverse complement strand
AAGGAAATATAAGTAGGTGGGAAATCACTCACGATTACGGGTCATGCCAGGGGAAATGTACAAACGAACTTATAAGTGGCGGTCATTTATAGACAAATACAAAAATCAGATTTGAAAAAAGAGAAAAAGACTGAAGATATATGTATATATTCGCCTTTTAAAACGACTAAACAAACCTACAGACTCCCGTAAATATATAACAATACGACAAAGGTTTTTACATCAGAAACATCCACTAACTAGTCCAGCAACACACAAACAAACGCACTGTCAATTTAGCAGCTTTGAAAGTTCATTGAAAGTTAAATTGCAAGACAAGTCGAAATGATTAAGCAAATATTGCCCGTCATTCATTGCACCATTGAAGTGGAAAGTGAGTGAGAGAGGGAAAGAAAGGTAGAGAGAAAGAGAGAGAGAGAGCGAGAGAGAGAGAGAGCGAGAGAGCGAGAGAGAGAGAGAGAGAGAGAGAGAGAGAGAGAGAGAGAGAGAGAGAGAGAGAGAGAGAGAGAGAGAGCGAGAGAGCGAGAGAGCGAGAGAGCGAGAGAGCGAGAGAGCGAGAGAGAGCAACAGACAGAGACCAACGCGGGGGAGAGCGCGTGTGTGTTCCTTTCCGCGCGAGCGAGTCTATGCTAAACCAATGAAGCCACAAGAGGCCCAAATCAGTGATCACACAAGCACGTGATGCGATTCTGTCGGCGGTGGTCGGTCCCTCTCTTCCTGCTGGGCATGAGGATATTAATAATCGCATTGGAAGTGAGAGCACCAGTAATCATAATTATAGCAAGAACCTCCGGCCAAAATGGTAGGTAAATAGATACACGAAATTAATGAAATCAATGCCGGGATCAGCATAAATAATAATAGTAATGGTAATAACAAGATCATTGATATCTATGAAAGTTATTATTATCAATTTCATTAACATTAATGCCGAAGACAAATAGACTGTTAGTAACAGCAACAACAGCAAAAAGAACAACAACAGTCATAGCAATTGAAACGATGCAATGGTAATGGCTAGGGCAACAACAAGGACAGTGAAATGCTGTTATTAGTATCAACATTTTCATCATTGTTATAACATTATTAACAATAATAAGAAAAAAATAATAAGCAGTAACAACAGCAACAGCAAGTGCTTGCTCCAGCCATCGGCCATCACTGGTCGAAGTAGCGGCGTTCAAGTTGCAAAAAAGTTTTCAACAAATTTTCTTTAAGCTTAATTAATTTTGGCGATTACTTGTCCCTGGATAAATTGCTCGGGGAGTCAAGTTAGAATCACATTCGCTCGCGCCTCGTCGCTCGCCGGCGGGCGGGGCTCACGCCATGCGGGCTCCTTGCACTTAGGCTGCAAATATTGCTCCCTTACTATCATTGCTATCATTAACCTATCATTTCTAACAATGATGATAATGAGAATAACGATAATGATAATAATAATGAAGGTAAAAATTATGAAAAAAATTAAGAATAATTATAACCATTATGATGGTAACCATGAATAATAATAATTGTTATTAAAATATTAGTAATAATAATAATGATAATTACGATGATAACAGAAATAGTAATAATGAAAAAAATAATAACAATAAAAACAAAAATACAAATAAGAGGAGTAATGATGATGATAATGATTATAACAACAATAGTAGAAAAATAATAATGAACATGATAACAAAATAGTAGTAAAAATGATGAAAACGATGAAAAGTAATATCAACAATGATAATTATAATACAAATTATAATAATAATGAAAGTGAAAATAATAATTAGAATATTAAGAATAAAACTAATTAAAATAATAATAATAATAATAATAATAATAATAATAATTAGAATAGTAATAACAATAATAATAATAATAATAATAATAATAATAATAACAATGATAATAATATGATAATAATAACAATAATGTTTATAATGAAAAATTATAATTACTATTACTATTATTTTTATAATTTGTGTTATTATTATTATTATTATTATCATTATTATTATTATCATTGTTATTAATATTATTATTATTATTATTATTATTATTATTATTATTATTATCATTATTATTATCATCATTATTATTATAATTAATGTTATTGTCATTATTATTATTATCATTATTATTATTATTATTATTATTATTATTATTATTATTATTATTATTATTATTATTATTATTATCATTATTATTATCACATTATTATTATCACCATTACCACATTGTTATTATTATTACCATCATCATTATTATCCTAATTATTTACATTATCATTATTATTATCATACTCATTATCTTTATTGTTATTGTTATTGTTATTATTATTATTATTATTATTATTATTATTATTATTATCCTTATTATTATTATTATAATTGTTGTTGTTCTTCTTTTCTTCTTCTTTGTCTTCTTATTATTTTTATTATTATTGTTATTATCATTATTATCATTATTACTATTACTATCATTATTATCATTCAATATGATGCTACATTATTACTCCTAATTGTATTCGTTTTATTAACATTGTTATCATTTTCTTTTTCTCGTTATTATTATTTCTACGATCATCATTATTACTATCATTATCATTTATTGTTATCGTCATAATTATTATATTTTTTCTTAATTTTCTTATTATTTTAATCGTTGTCAATAATAATAATATTATTATACGTTTTATTATCAGTGTTTTTATTATTGTTATTATTATTATTATTATTACTCTTTATCATTATTATTATCATTATTATTTTTGTTATTATTATTATTATTATCATTATAATTAATATTATTACTCCTATCATTATTATTATCATCATTATTATTATTATTATTATTATTATTATTATTATTATTATTATTATTATGTTATCATTATTATTATAATTATTAATATTATTATCATAATCGTTATGATGATGATTATTATTATTATTGTTATAATAATAATAATAATAATAATAATAATAATAATAACAATAATAATTGTAATAAAATATTTTTTTCATTTTTGTTTTATTATTTTTAATATCGTAAGCGATATAACCATTATTACTATTATCATTATCATTATTTTTATTATTGCTTATATTACTATTATCATTATCATTACCATTATTTTTCATAGTTTTTATCGTTATCATATGTATTGTTATTATTATTATTTCATTATCATTATTATTATTATTATTATCATTATTATTATTATTATTATAATTATTATTATTATTATTATTATTATTATTATTATTATCATTATTATTATTATTGTTATTATCATTATTATCATTATCATCATCATTATTATTGTTATTACTATTATTATTATTGTCATCATCATTGTCATCATCATTATAATAATGATAATAATAATAATGATAATAATAATAGTAATGATAATGATAATGTTTATGATAATGATAATGATAATGAAAATGATAATGATAATGATAATGGTAATGATAATAATAATGATAATGGTAATGATAATAATAATAATAATAATAATAATAATAATAATAATAAGGATAGCATTAATAATAACAACAATAATATTCATCATTATTATCATCATTATCATCATTATTTTTGTTGTAGTTATTGCAATTGTTATTATCATTATTATGATCATTGCAATTATTTTTATTATTATTATTCATTTTAGTATTATTATTGTTATCATCGTTAACATTGTTATTATTATTGTAAAGATCAATACTATTATTATTAATACCATTATGATTATAATTGATAATAATGATAATGATAATAATGTTATTAATATTTATATTATTATTTTCTTATCATTATTTAATTTTATTTTGTTATTATTATTATTATTATTATTATTATTATTATTATTATTATTATTATTATTATAATTATTATCATAATCGTTATTATTATTATTATTATTATTATTATTATTATTATTACTATTATTATAATTGTTATAATTATCATTATTATTATTGTTATTATTACCACTATTATTACTATTACTACTACTATTATTATTATCACTATGTTATCATTATAATTTTTATTATCATTATTATGATCATTACTATCATTATTATTGCTATCATTATCATTATTATTACTCTAGGTATTATTACTATCAATGCTATCATCACCATCACCGTCTTCATACCTTAGATTGATTACTATAACTAACAGAAAGAAAAACATTAATGAACATGAAAGACACGTTATTATTGTTATTATTATTACAGTGAATAGGATTGCAACAGAAAGGATAACAATTACTTTCCTCTCCCCCCTCTTCCTCATTCTCCTCCTCCTCCGCTTCCTCCCTTTTCCCTCATTCTCATCCTATATTTAAACAGGAAGATTTACATTTTTTAATATTTTAATAATTTCAATATTCATCAGATAATGAAAGTTCATCATCAGAATAATTTAACGAATCAACTAAGACGAGAGGTTAAAATGCAATAACGAAAAATGCAATAGTTAATGTTGAAGATCTAGGGAATGCTAAGGAGAGAGTACGTGGGATAATGACAGTAAAAGTAACCATAATCATAATAATAATGGTATTGATAGCAATAAGATAATAACAATAATGATAAATATGACAATGATAACGATGCTAAAAATAATATCAGCAATTAATAATCATAATTATAAAAAATATTATCATAACAACAACAATAAGTACAACAACAGAAACAACAACAACAACACCAACAACAACAACAATAATAATAATAATGATAATAATAATAGCAAATGCAATAATAATGAAAGTAAAACAACAACAGCAACATTAACAATCATGATACAAATTATAATAATAATAATAATGATAATCATAATAATGATAATAATAATAATGATAATAATAATAATAATAATAATAATAATGATAATAATAATCATAAAAAATTATGATATTAATGATAGTAATAATAACAGTAATAAGAATACTACTACTAATAATAATGATAACAATAATAACATTAATAATA
>NC_061826.1:21726571-21729071 GCF_019202785.1 Penaeus chinensis | reverse complement strand
CAAGAGGTGTATTTAACGGGTTTCGAATATATCTTCTTCAGAAATATATATATATATATATATATATATATATATATATATATATATATACACACACACATATATATAAGCGAAACTACAGAGCACATATATGTCAGACCTGAGCTGACGAACCAGCAGACGACCAAGACCTCCTACTCGTTTCCCGCATAATTGGATAATTTGTAGCTGTTCGATGAAGTGTGTATAGAAAGCCTGCTAAAAAAGAATATTACATCCACTACTACTCCACCAATCTGGGGTTATGACTGGTTTCTTCATCAGAGCACTGAGGATCTGCAGCCCTTATTACCTTGAGGCTGAGGTTGCCTATGTAATTAATGCATTCACGAAACATAACCATTTCAGAGGATCCCTGCTAAAACTCAGAAATAAGGCGGAGAACAAACACGACCAGATCTTGTACCCTTTTCTAATTTTCTCACATTACCGCCTCGTGGCACTTCCGAGGCGATCGGCAGGTACTTTGGCAGTTAGGTTAAAAATCGCCAGCATGTATGCACATTGCATACAATGCAGCAAATGAGATAAAGCATATTTTGATAAAATGGGACGTGGCTTTAACACCAGAATCAGCGAGCATCGAGCTGAAGTCAGTCACCACTGGACTTCCAACGCCATGGTGATATATATAGCGGAAACTGGCCATCTACCGAACTAGAAGGAAACAGAAATAATTCATGGAGGATTGAACAAACAGAAAAGAAAAAATATGGAAGCAGCATACAACGCGGCGAAGAGAGATGTAAGCCCTGCATCGGGCGGCTGAAACGATCCAAGGTCGCGGCAGCAATTATGCGGGAAACGAGTGGCAGGTCACGGCCGATTTATTCGAAACTAGTCAAATACATCTTTTGTGAAGATATTCATTCTCAATCATACCTATTAAACATTTGTTGCTATGAATACAGTTCAGTAATAATAATAATGATAATAACAATAATAAGTATAATAATAATGATAATAACAATAATAAGTATAATAATAATGATAATAACAATAATAAGTATAATAATAATGATAATAACAATAATAAGTATAATAATAATGATAATAACAATAATAAGTATAATAATAATGATAATAACAATAATAAGTATAATAATAATGATAATAACAATAATAAGTATAATAATAATGGTAATAATAATGATAATAATAATAATATTATTATTATTAATGATAATAATGATAATGATAATATTAATGATAATGATAATAATAATATTAATGATAATAATAATGAAAATAATAATGATAATAATGATAATAATATTAATGACAATAATAATAATAATATTAATAATAATAATAATAATGATATTAATGATAATAATAATAATAATATTAATAATAATCATAACACTAAAAGCAATAATGCTAAATTAAAAAAATCATAATATTAATGTTAACGTTAATGATTATTAGATAATCATAGTAAGCGGAATTATAAAAATAATGATAATGATAATAATGATGATAAAATAATAGTGATAATAATAAAAATTATAGTGATACAATTTAAGAAATATGACAGTGATAGCAATAAAAATGTTAGTGATAATACAAATATTAGTGATAATAATAGAAATGATATTAATAGTAACAACAACACTAAGAACAATTATTGTCATTATGATTATAATAATAATAACATCGATAATAGTAATAATAAAAATTAGTATAATGGCAGGTAAAAGAAATACAATAATAAATATGACGATTAGATGGATAACAATAATAATCATTATAATTTTAAATATAAAATAACAGTTATAGAAACAATGATAATGATGATGATAATGATAATAATAATAATAATGATAATGATAATAATAATAATAATAATAATGATAATAATAATAATAATAATAATAATAATAATAATGATAAAAAGATAATGATAATAAAGATAATGGTAACACTACTGATAATCATGATGATAATAATGATTAAATAATCCCAATAATAATGGTGCTATTATTATCATTATCATTATCATCATTACCATCATTATTACCATTATCATCATTATCATCATTACCATCATTACCATCATTACCATCATTACCATCATTATCATCATTATCATCATTATCATTATTATTACTATTATTATTATTATCATTACCATTATCATTATTAGCATTAGCATTATCATTACCATTATCATTATCATTATATTATTATTATAATTATTATTATTATTATTGTTATTATCATTATTATTATCATTCTTCTTCTTCTTCTTCTTATTATTATTATTATTATCATAATATTAGTAACAATAATAATAATAATAATAATAATTATTATTATTATTGTAACAATAATGATGATCATAACATAGATAATAATGATAACAGTGATAGTGATAATTGTAACAATAGTGTTGATAATGATAATAATAACAATAACAGTAATAATAATAATGACAATCATAATAAAAATAATAATAAAA
>NC_061826.1:21707892-21710392 GCF_019202785.1 Penaeus chinensis | reverse complement strand
ATGGTAATGATAATAATAATAATAATAATAATAATAATAATAATGATAATAATAATAATAGTAATAATAATAATAATAATAATAATAATAATAATAATAATAACAATAATAATAATAATAATGATAATAATAATAATAGTAATAATAATAATAATCATAATAATGGTAATAATAATAATAATAATAATAATAATGATAATAATAATAATAGTAATAATAATAATAATAATAATCATAATAATGGTAATAATAATAATGATAATAATCATCATAGAGATAGCAATAACAAACATAATGATAATCAATGATACTAATAATGCTAATGATAGCAATAGTAATGATGTTGATGATAATAACATTCTTATCATTATTTTATTGTGTTTATTATTATTGTTATTATTATTATTTTTATACTTGATATCAGCACTATTACAATTGGTTTTAGTGATATTATCATTATCATCATTATTATCATTACATTTATTACTGCTATTATCATCATTATTATCATTATTATCATCATTATTATTATTATTATCAATATTAATAATAATAATATTATTATTAATATTATTATCATTATTATCACTATTATTACCATCATCATCATCATCATCATCACCATCATCATCATCATCATCATCATCAGTTTTACAATTTTTGTTATCATTATTATGTCATAGTCCAAAAAGGTTTATGATTATCATCATTATTATTATCATTCTAATCACCTTTATAATTTTAAATGCTATCATAATTATTACGTTTTTATCAACATTATTGTTATCATTATTATTACTGATACTTTTATTAACATTATTACTATTACTATTTTTTTCATAACTACTACTATTATCATTATTATTATTATTATTATTATTATTATTATCATTATCATTATTGCTATCCTTATTATAATTGTCGTAATTTTTATCGGTATCGTTAATACATAATGACCATCATAATCTTTATAATTCTTATTATTATGGTTGTCATTATCGTGATTATTGTTATATCATTATAGTTATTTATTACACCTATTATTGTTATCAATATCCTTAATCCCCCTCCCCCCCCCCTCTCTCTCTTTCTTTCTCTCTGGTCCTTCTCTCCCACTTCCCTCCCTCTCTCTCCCTCTCTTTCTCCAGTCAGAAATGCTCTAATGAAAAGGGAAAAGTGATCGATAATTTAGCCGTATATCTTCACGAAGAGGCAACCATAATTGTAGTCATACATCTGGACAGGAACTGCTTCTCTTCCACAAAGGCTGACATCAGATGTCCACAAACCTTCTCAGTTGCCACTTATCCTAATATAAAAGAGATCGTCGGTGCTCCCATGTCTCAGCACTCAGCATAGCTATTATATGAATGAGAGAGAGAGGGTGGAGAGATACAGGCAAGGTAGATATAGATGAATAGAAGTATAGATAAATGGATGAAGTTGAGAGATAAAAAGGTACAAAGATAGATGGATGGATACAATTTCACAGAGAGAGAAAAAGAAGTGGGCAGGTCAGGGGAATGAACGAAGGACGAGGAAAAGAAATATATAGATGGAGAAAAAGGTAAAGTGAAAAAAGTGCAAAGTGACGCAGAAAGACAGAAGCAGATAGAGACTAACAAAAGATAAGTAGAAAGCGAGCGAGAGGGAAGAAAACGAAGGAAACAGAGCACTTGCGCGAGCAAGTGCACAGTGAGGGACAGACAGAAAGACGGAGACCAAAAGACAAACAGACTCAGGGACACAGACCCGAGACGGAGGAGAGGCGAGCGAGAGCGAGAGGGCGCTTGGACATGTAGGATCAGATGGTGAAAGGGAAAAGTAAGGATGTGATGAAGAGGGGGGAGGAAGAGAAGATAAAACCGTGGGAAGGGTGACATGACAAGCCAGAGGATATGATGAATGGAGAGGAAGGAGAGGGGAGAAGGGAAAAGGGCGAATGATACTGAAAGAGGAATATGATGAAGATAAAGAAAGGCCTCATGAAAGACATGGAACAGACAGAACAATGTCAAGATATGTTATTCATCACACACACACACACACACACACACACACACACACACACACACACACACACACACACACACACACACACACACACACACACACACACACACACACACACACACACACACACACACACACACACACACACACACACACACACACACACACACACACACACAGTGTTTGTTTATGTAGTGAATCAAACAATGAAAAAGAAAAAAAAAAAGGTCGTCAGTTTTGGACTCTAGACTGACTAGATTCTTGCAGGGCGAATTTTACGCCTTGTATGAGAACTAAAAAACTGACGATGGCAAACTTTTGGCTAAAGTCACAGATGGTATACAACTGCAAAACACAAACTAAGGCCATCCTTTCCCCTTGAGGAAGCAGAATGGCGCGCGTATCTAGAGGCTCGTGTGCAAGCTCGTATTCCGCCGCGCTGTCCGTGCAACGCGTTGAGTGGAAGGTCCCATGGAACTCCATTGGA
>NC_061826.1:21687892-21692892 GCF_019202785.1 Penaeus chinensis | reverse complement strand
TATATTTTTTTTCTATCTCTCTCTATGTATCTATCTGTCTATCTATTTCTGTATTCTGTATGTATGAATGTGTATATATGTATGTATGTATGTATGTATGTATGTATGTATGTATGTATGTATGTATGATGTATGTATGTATGTATGCATGTACGTATGTATGTATGATGTATGTATGTATGTATGCATGTACGTATGTATGTATGTATGTATGCATGTATGTATGTATCTATCTATTTAAGCAGACAAATAGATAAGTAGGTAGATAGATAGATGGGGAAAGAGAGAGAGAGAGAGAGAGAGAGAGAGAGAGAGAGAGAGAGAGAGAGAGAGAGAGAGAGAGAGAGAGAGAGAGAGAGAGAGGGAGGGAGAGAGAGGGAGGGAGGGAGAGAGAGAGAGAGATAGAGACAGAGACATACGGACTGACAGACAGAGAGATAGACAGGCAGGCAAATAAATATATAAATAGACACTACACAGGAAGCTAGTTAGGTATGAAGGCCGACAGTTTGCAATATATATAAGCATATAGAAGGATAAATAGATAAATAGTTAGATAATAGATTGATAGACAGGTAGATAGGCAGGCAGGCAGACAGAAAGTCAGACAGAAAGACAGATAGACAGATAGACAGATAAACAGATAAACAGACAGGCAGACAGATAGACAAACAGACAGACAGACAGACAAACAGACAGACAGAGAGATAGATAGTTTTACAGAAAAATAAATAAATAGAGAGACAAACAAACATATATACAGATAAAAAGAAAGATCGATATATAAATAGATAGATAGATAGATAAATGGATGGATAGACAGAACGTTAGACAGATAGATAGACAGATAGACAGACAGGCAGGCAATGAGGCAGGGCTGAAGGGCAGCGGGAGGGGAGGGAAGAAGAGAGGGGGTCGAGAAGGAGGCATAAACAGAGATGGAGAGAGAGAGGCGAGTGAGAGGGATAGAGAGCGGATAAGGAGGGACGGTTTGGCTTCTTAGTATAATTTCCTTGATGCAAATTCGCTGTTGGGCCGGACTTCAAAAGTAAACATTAGCTCCTACTTACTGAGCCTCCAGTTTTCCCTCCTTTGCCGCCTTCTCTCTGCTTCCCTCTCTTTGTTTCGCTTCCCTTCTGGACTTTCTCTTTGCCCCCTACCCCCCTTCTCTCTCTTTCATTCGCTTATTTCCTCTTTCAATTCTCTCTCTTCGTCTCTCTCTCTCTCTCTCTCTCTCTCTCTCTCTCTCTCTCTCTCTCTCTCTCTCTCTCTCTCTCTCTCTCTCTCTCTTTGTTCTATTCATCTATCTTGTCTCTCTCCTTCCTCCTTTCTATGCCCGGCTTTGTGTCTGTTAAGTGAGAATGCAACTCCTCATTAAGAAATAGCATTGGACACATGAATGCCACTAATCATAAAAAAAAAAAAAAATCAAGTGCCGCTCAACTAATGGAATGATCGTGTGAGCCTCATAAGCGCGCATTTTCCCTGCCTTTCCCTTTTTCACTGGGGTGAGGAATGGAGGAGAATGAGAAGGGGAGACAAAAGAACCGTAACTGTGGAAGCACTAGAGAGAGAGAGAGAGAGATAGAGAGAGAGAAAGAGAGACAGACGACAGACAGGCAAAGAGAAAATGAGAGAGAAAGAGAGAAAATAAATAGATAGATAAATAGATAGACATACAGGAAGAGAGAGAGAGAGACACAGGCAGAGAGCCAGAGACGGAAACAGGGAGACAGAGGAAGAGAGGAAACCAGGAAGGGTGGAAGGATATGTGTATGTGAAATGAGGAGGCT
Organism: Penaeus chinensis; assembly: GCF_019202785.1. NCBI lineage: Eukaryota > Metazoa > Arthropoda > Malacostraca > Decapoda > Penaeidae > Penaeus > Penaeus chinensis. The sequence goes on along the minus strand of NC_061826.1, from coordinate 21,691,099 downwards.
TGTTGTCATAGGATATTACCCTTGGATGTCGCATGCAAAATACCTCGGATGGCCCTGTTGTTCTCGCGGTCTAAATCTCTTATAGCGGGAGTGCTGTAGGGGTGGATTTAATGTAGTATGTTTGTTCTAGTCCTCGAGTTGGTGTAGGCATGTGGGGTGTGTCACAGTGTGTGTATTCCCGTATATGAATATTATGTGTCTTATTTCGCTCATGACCGACGTTTACACAGTAAATTCACATATGAAGATTTTACGCTGTATTTGTATCACCAGTAATGCATTCGCACAAACGGCCCATCATGGAAGCGCTCGCACTCCTTCCTCTTAGTCTAAGAAAATACTTAAGACGCTTTAGCCTTTAATTAACGACTTCGGGGGAAGACAAGAATACATTATCGCCAAACAACGTTGCATTGGTAATCATTTCCTCCTCGCCGCTTCATATTCTACTTATTAGGTGATGCTGGAAGATGTTGTGGCGTCGAGGATAAAAACAGGAGCCCTGGGATGCGGCGACGCTGCGCCTGCGGACCGCGGAGGGAAGCGCCGAGACCTACCGCCTCCTCGCCGTGTCTGTCTTCCCTTGTCTTCCATTGGTTGTTTCATGGCTTCCCTTCTGTTTCTTGCTCTCTCTTACTCATTCTCTCTCTCCCCCCCCCCCCTCTCTCTCTCTCTCTCTCTCTCTCTCTCTCTCTCTCTCTCTCTCTCTCTCTCTCTCTCTCTCTCTCTCTCTCTCTCTCTCTCTCTCTCTCTCTCTCTCTCTCTCTCTCTCTCTATCTATCTGTCTATGTATCTACCTACATATTGATCTATGTATCTACCTACTTACCTATCTTTCTATCTATCTATCTATCTATCTATCTATCTATCTATCTATCTATCTATCTATTTATATATCTATTTATCTATCTCTCTGTCTGCATGATTGTCTCTTCGTATCGCTATGTTTACTGTTACACATATGTAGCATATATACTCATAGAAAGGAAATAAATAAGTAGGAAATATTACTGAATGGGGAGAAAGTGATTGAATGTGGTAAAGAGGGTGATGGGATAATGATAATCAATTAAGGATAATGATGCTAATAATGATAACGATAATGATATTAATAGTGATAAGAAAGCTAATGATAACAGTAGCAGTACTGTTATTGAAAACAATAATGATGACGATGATAATAATAACAATAATAATAATGATAATAATAAAAAAATGATAATAATAATAGTGATAATAATAATAATAATAATAAGGATATTTATAAAGATAATAATGATGATAATGATAATATTAGCAACAAAAGTAATAAGCTTAATGATAATCGTTATCATAATGGTAATCCTAACAGTAATAAAATGATAATAATGATGAAAACAATGACAATAGTAATAATATAACAATGACAATAGTAATAATAAAAGATTGAAAGTGATTATGATGATGATATTCATAATTACAATGATAACAATAATGACACTAATAGAAACAATGACAATAATAATAATAACAACAAAAACAAAGATAATAATAAAATAACATCATTATTAATAATAATAATGATAATGATAAAGATATTGGTAATGATAATATTCATAATATTAATGACGATTATAATATAATGATAATAATGATAATAATAATAATAATAGTAATAATACTAATAATAATAATAGTAATACTAATAATACTAATAGTAATGAAAATGATAATAATAATGGTAATAATAATAATAATAATAATAATAATAATAATAATAATAATAATAATAATAATAATAATTGTAATAATAGCAATAATAATAATAGTAATAATATTAATAGTAAGGATGAAAAGAAGAAGAATGACAATAATGATAATAATAATTATAAAGATGATTCAAATACAAATGAAAACGACACTATTAATGATGCAATAATGTTAATAATTCTAATGATAATGATGGTATTGATAAAAATATAATAATAATAGTAATAGTGTTGTTATTATTATTACTATTGTTCTTGTTATTATTATTATGATAACAATGATATTAGCAATAATAATTATAGTGACCATAATGATAACAATAATGAAAATAATAGTTATAATAATGATAATAGTAATAGCAATAATGATAATAATAATGAAAATAATATTAATAATAATAATAATAATAATAATAATAATAATAACAATAATAATAATGATAATGATAACAATAATAATAATAATAATAATAACAATAATAATAATAATAATAATAATAACAATAATAATAATAATGATAATAATAATAATAATAACAATAAAAATAATGATAATAATACTACTACTACTACTAATAATAATAATGATAATAATAATAATAATAATAATAATAATAATGATAATAATAATAATAATAATTATCAACAACAACAACAATAACAACAATAATAATAATAATAATAATTATCAACAACAACAACAATAACAACAATAATAATAATAATAATAATAATAATAATAATAATAATGATAATATTAATAACGATAATGATAATGATAATAACAATAAAAACAATAATAACAATAACAATTAATGATGATGTAATACTACCAATGATAGGAATTATGATGATGATAAAGATAAAGATAATAATGATAATAGTAACAAAAATAACAATAATCAGGATGATAATGATAGCGATATTAATGTTAAAAATTTTAAAAATCATAATATCATAATATTACCATTAATAATATTAATGGTAATAACAATAATAATGATAATGATGATAAAAATAATAAGCGATAATTATAGTAACAACAATGATTAAAATGATAACAACAAAAATGATGAAGATTATTATGATAATGATTACAGTAATGATGGTTATAACGATAAAAAGGATAATGATGATAATAATGTTTCTAAAGATAATGATATTGAAAATAATATTGAGTAAATGTTGGCAATAATTGTCATTACTATTATACTGTTATCATCATTATTATTATTGTTATTATTATTATTATTATTATTATTATTGCTATTATTATTATTATTATTATTATTATTATTTTTATTATTATTGTTATTATTACTATTACCACCATTATCATAACAATGATTATGAAAATTATAATGATAGTAATAATGGTAATGATGACGATAAAAGTGAAAATATAAATGATAATTGTAAGTTTAGATAATGAAAAGATAATAATGCTAATAATGTTAGT
>NC_061826.1:21665392-21670392 GCF_019202785.1 Penaeus chinensis | reverse complement strand
AACTAGAGAGAGAAAAATAAAAGGATTGGAGGAATATAGAAATAGGAGGAAGGGAAGAAGAGGGCGAGAGAAACAAACACAACGAGATTCTTAAACTAAGAAAGGGCGACAGATGAACGAGAAACGCAGAGGACGCGCCCCTTCGCTATCCCTCTTGAAGGAGCTCATGATTCACCTTTGCTACACGCGTCTTACGTCATTTCATTTGGAGTCCGATAACGACGACAAATTCCCTCGGAAAGGGTTGAAATTCTCGCGTTAGAGGCGGGACTTTCGGCGTTAAGAGCATGGAGCTCTCGGAGCCATTGTCTTACCCCATTAAGAAGGAGGATCTGAAGTGTATAAGCCGGGAAATTAGCATCTAAAACCACTCCTGTTAGGGTGTCAGATACCCCCTTTAGGGGATTTGTCTTGACGAAGGGGTTCTGGAGGTTTTATCCTCTATTGCATTTTGAGTTTTCTCCCTTTGCTCTCTTTCCTTCTCTTGTCCCGCGATCTGTGCTTGCTGTTTCCGCCTTTTCATTTAGATTTCACATTACACTTCTTTCTTTAATTCGGGCTTTCTTTTCTTTCTCTCTCTCTCTCTCTCTCTCTCTCTCTCTCTCTCTCTCTCTCTCTCTCTCTCTCTCTCTCTCTCTCTCTCTCCCTCTCCCTCTCTCTCTCTCTCAAAAAGGGATTATCATTATTCTTTCCCCGCCCTAAGAAAGATGCCAAGATCAGGAAGGTGCTCACTGTCTCTGAAAATGCCTCTGTATGCAACTACTTCGCCTGTTTTATATCAACGCTCAGAATACAGTCCTTCCGGCGATGTTTTCCCACTGAAGGCACTTCAGTTGGGTGACATCCAGGTCACGCACGCAACACTAGCTCTACAGTAGTTCATGGTGCAGGCGCTTGGACACTTTTCCTCTTACATATATGCGGTCACACTATGCGGTCACACTATGCGGTTACACTAGGAACTATTTATCCCATGTTCAGAATCGATGGATAAATAATGCTCTGGAAGATTTTGATTTGTTTTAAATTGTTTCATGTTTATCTTTTCGTTATACTGTTTATCATGATGGAGCTTTTCCTTTCGGTCATCCAGTCTGTAGAAATTATTATTGCACTAAATCCGAAGTTATGATATCATCATCGGCGAAACACAGACGTCACAGAAATACAGAAGGTAAGACGAATGATTCCTCTTCTGCATACAGGACAAATAATCACGAAGATCCCGTAAATATATATATGCTTCTCCCCCTTGGTCAAATAAAGGCAAAATGGCAGCCGCAAACGCCAAAGCAGCGAAACGGTGTAAATCCCCATTGAATCTGCCGCCCACTGCCGTGCCTCCTGCCATTCGGATTACCCCCTTGGCATTACTATGACTTTTATTATTATTATTATTATCATTATTATTATCATTATTATTATCATTATCATCATTTTTGGTTATCATCATTATTATTATTATAGTTACTCTTATAATTGTTGATGTTGTTCTTGCTATTATTATTATTATTATTATCATCATTATTATTATTACTATTATTATTATTAATATTATTATATTATCATTATTATTATTATTATTATTATTATTATTATTATTATTATTATTTTCATCATTATCATTATTATCATTATTATCATTATAATTATTATTGTAATTGATTATTTAATTATCCTCATTTTTATTATTATTTATTTTTTAATTATAATTATTATTATTATTATTATTACGATTATCATTATTGTTATTATTATTATTTTTATAATTATTATTGTTATTATTATTATTATTTTTATTATTATTATATTTGTATTATTATTTTCATTATTATTATTATTATTATTATTATCCTCATTATTATTATCATCATTACTGCGATTATCATCATTATTATTATCATTATTATCATGATAATTATGATGATGATGATAATAATAATATCAATAAAAATAATGATAATAATAATAATAATAATAATAACAATGATAATTATATAATAATAACAACATTTATTATTATTATTATCATTGCTATTATTATCATTATCATTATTATTATTACCATTATCATTACCAATATTATTATTATTATCATTATCAATATTATTATTATTACCATTATTATCATTATTATTATCATCATCATCATCGTTGTCATTAGTTAAAGTCGACCATTGTCGGCCCTTGCATTTCATGCCATCGTAATAGCCCTGCACTGATATGCGAAACTTACGCAGGTGTACAGTTTGAGTTCCCTGAAATGCGCACGAGTCGGCGTAAGATGTCGGAAGCCCGGTTTTGCAACCACGCTGCTTAACTTCCTTCAGTGCTCATGCAAATAGTACTCTTGATTAAACCCGATATAATCTGCTAAGCTGTTTCTATGTCAAAGCATCCTAGTTTTATATTATATATAAGACTATATCTTGCTTTAATTCCTGTTGGTCTGTGGACGTAAGAACATATCATTTGACCTGCTACGGAACGCTGGACCAAAAATGAGCAGACATTCAACCGCAATGAGCAACCCTTTACAACAACAAAAAAGTGTTAATTTAAAACCAGATGCTGCAATTACAATAATGTAGCAGACATTCTAAAAATCATTATTTCTACATATTTTTTTCCGAAACATTAAAGATTCGTAAATCAGATAGGTTGGTCATTCCGGCGGAATGTTTGCCAACTGCATTGTGCCGCTCGGTGGTCTCTTTGCACTTCAACTGGGAATAAAGGAAGTGTGGGAGAGAGAGAAAAAGTTAAGCCGAAAAAAGTAATGAAGGAAAGGAGGAAGATAGAGAGAAAATATAAATGCGAAAAGTTAAAAGGAAATTCCTGTGACTCGTTCAACCTATTGTTCGAAAGACCTTTTCCTCCTCGACGTCTTGCTATTAATCTTCTTTACTGTTTTTCTTCCGTCTCGTTGTCTTCTGACTCGTAGCATTCTCCGTTTCCTTTTCCGTCTCTTTATATAGTCATCCCACAGTGCACTCCTTTTTCCCCGCCTCCCCTCACCGTGTCGCGCCCCAAAATTCACTCCGACGCCTGGGCTAGTTGCAATTCTGGATGAAGAATCAAATACAACAGACAGCATGCAATGCCCGTCAGATCTCGTGGCTTCCGCCGGACTTGCAATCACCTGCAATCAGCCACAGGTAATCCCAGAGACCGACCTGCCCTCCTTCCCCTCACATTTCCCCCTTCCTTCCTTCCCCTCTATCCTCCCGACCTTCCCTCCCCTCTCTCTTCCCCTCCACAGGCAATCCTCTCCTCTTCCCCGTTCCCTCGCACTTCCTGCTTCGGCTCTCCGCTTCCGGATGACCGGGCTGGAGGACACTTGATATGTGGATTGTTTATTTTGCGTGCGGGGAGAGAAAGAGAAAACGAGGGAATGGGAGAAAGAGAGAGGGAAAGGGAGCAAGAGAGAGAGGGAGAGAAACAGAGAGAGAGAGAGAGAGAGAGAGACAGAGAGAGAGAGAGAAAGAGAAAGAGAAAGAGAGAGAGAGAGAGAGAGAGAGAGAGAGAGAGAGAGAGAGAGAGAGAGAGAGAGAGAGAGAGAGAGAGAGGGAGAGAGAGAGAGAGAGAGAGAGAGAGAGAGAGAGAGAGAGAGAGAGAGAGAGAGACAGAAAGAGAGAGCGAGAGAGAGAGAGAGAGAGAGAAGGATAGAATGAATGAACTAAGGACAGTAAGAAAAAGTGTGTGTGTGAGAGAGAAGATAGAGTGAAATTGTTCTAATAAGATATGTCAGCTGCTCTGTCAAGTTTCTTAAGGTGTTTGCTATTTGTCTGGGATGTTCCTTTCCTTCTTTGCAATCATCTATTCACCTCTTCACTGCCCTCGAAATTTTCATTATTGCGCCCATAACTATTAGGAGAATAGGAAAATGGAGATAAAATGCAATTACCAATTTTTTTAAGAGAGAGAAAGAGAGAGAGAGAGAAAGAGAGAGAGAGAGAGAGAGAGAGAGAGAGAGAGAGAGAGAGAGAGAGAGAGAGAGAGAGAGAGAGAGAGAGAGAGAAAGAGAGTGGGGGGGGAGGGAGGGAGGGGAGGGAGAGGGAGAGAGAGAGAGAGAGAGAGAGAGAGAGAGAGAGAGAGAGAGAGAGAGAGAGAGAGAGAGAGAGAGAGAGAGAGGGGGGGGGGGGAGGGAAAGAGAGAGAGAGAGAGAGAGAGAGAGAGAGAGAGAGAGAGAGAGAGAGAGAGAGAGAGTATGAGAGAGAGAGTATGAGAGAGAGAGAGAGAGAGAGAGAGAGAGAGAGAGAGAGAGAGAGAGAGAGAGAGAGAGAGACAGAGGGGCGGGAGGTGGGAGGGAGAGAGAGAGAGAGAGAGAGAGAGAGAGAGAGAGAGAGAGAGAGAGAGAGAGAGAGAGAGAGAGAGAGAGAGAGAGAGAGAGAGAGAGAGAGAGAGAGAGAGAGAGAGAGAGAGAGAGAGAGAGAGAGAGAGAGAGAGAGAGAGAGAGAGAGAGAGAGAGAGTATGAGAGAGAGAGAGAGAGAGTAAAAGGCTATTATAGAGGCCTTAAACATTTGTTTGCAGGGGTAGTAATAGTGGTATGATGGCTTGAGTCTTTTATTTCTGAAGAGTACAACACAGAATGGTAACACACGAGACGAGTCTTAGGTAAGGTGCTGAGTGCGGGAGGTCGCGGCGCCGACCAGCCCGGTGGGGGGCGGAAGGCTGGTGAGAATGACCTGAGCCCGCGGGAGCGAGGGCACGTCTGTCGAGGTCAAATAAGGTCAGATAACTCGTCAGCTACTTAACGCAGGGACGATGGTTCTTCCTTGGACCTCGAGCCACGTGGCAAGCAGCCACGTGGTTATGTACACGGTATATTGCTCGGCCACCTACTAACGCCTAGCCCTCGAGGCGCCTTAGATTTGCCTCAAGGGTGACCTAACTTGGCTGGTCCTAACTGGCTGGTCATTTCGTTCTCGCGTGTGCTGTCCCTGGTGCATCTTCGTGGCTGCTCGTCCTTTTCGTCTTCTTCATCCTGGTCCTTGGT